>NW_021822297.1:580640-607228 GCF_901001165.1 Salmo trutta
TCTACTGTAGCTAGAGTCTCCTTCCTCCTCCTCCCCTCTTCTCTTTCTACTGTAGTTAGAGTCTCCTTCCTCCTCCTCCCCTCTTCTCTTTCTACTGTAGTTAGAGTCTCCTTCCTCCTCCTTCCCTCCCCTCTTCTCTTTCTACTGTAGCTAGTCTCCCCCCTTCTCGTCTCTTTCTAGTATAGCTGAATCCTTCCCTCCTATTTCTAGTGTAGCTGAATCCTTCTCTCCTATTTCTAGTGTAGCTGAATCCTTCCCTCCTATTTCTAGTATAGCTGAATCCTTCCCTCCTCCTATTTCTAGTGTAGCTGAATCCTTCCCTCCTATTTCTAGTGTAGCTGAATCCTACTGTCACGTCCTGACCAGTGAAAGAGGTATTTTTCCATAGTAGAATGGTCAGGGCGTGGCATGGGGGGTTTGTTTTGTATTTATTTGGGGTTTTCTGTTTCTATGTGAGTTTGTTCTAGTTGTCTATTTCTATGTGTTGGTTTTCATGTTTGGCCGGGTATGGTTTCCAATCAGAGGCACCAGGTGTCTTTCGTTGTCTCTGATTGGAAGCCATACTTAGGCAGCCTGTTTTTCCTTTGGGGTTGTGGGTAGTTGTTTTCCGTTTAGTCTAAGTGTACCTGACGGGACTGTGTTGGTCATTTTTGTTAAAGTGTCTTCATTAAAAGATAAAAAAAATGAGCATACCCACGCTGCGTCTTGGTCTCCATTTCACCACCCCTGTGACATATATTTACTCTGTGTTCCCTAACTAGTCCCTATATTTATATATTTACTCTGTGTCCCCTGACTCTGTCCCCTAACTAGTCCCTATATTTATATATTTACTCTGTGTCCCCTGACTCTGTCCCCTAACTAGTCCCTATATTTATATATTTACTCTGTGTCCCCTGACTCTGTCCCCTAACTAGTCCATATATTTACTCAGTGTTCCCTAACTAGTCCATATATTTATATATTTAAACAGTGTCTCCTGACTCTGTCCCCTAACTAGTCCATATATTTACTCAGTGTCCCCTGACTCTGTCCCCTAACTAGTCCATATATTTACTCAGTGTCCCCTGACTCTGTCCCCTAACTAGTCCATATATTTACTCTGTGTCCCCTGACTCTGTCCACAAACTAGTCCATATATTTAATTAAGCAAAGCCAGTTCAGATAGGAAAGCTGTTTGCATCAGCTGAAAGCTGCCTTCAATTGATTAATACTGGTGATAATAATTGATTCATTGCTCTGCCAGTGAGCCCCCCTGAAGGAGCAGAGCCTAACACCGACCTTACATTTTCTCAGTGCTGAAAAGAATGATAGGGAACATTGAGCACAACCTGAGAGGGAACATTGAACACAACATTGAAAACGACCTGAGAGGGAACATTGAACACAACCTGAGAGGGAACATTGAACACAACATTGAACACAACCTGAGAGGGAACATTGAACACAACCTGAGAGGGAAACATTGAACACAACCTGAGAGGGATCATTGAACACAACCGTCGTACCTTTCTTGCAGTAAGACTAGCGCTGACTGAGCTGATAGAAAACGTTTTCTACTTACTACGACTGGGTTGATATGTGGTTGTATTACCTGGCTACCTAAAGATGAATGCCCTAACTGGAAGTGGTTCTGGACAAGAGCGTCTGCTAAATTACTAAAATTATAATTCTAAATGTACTTCCTGCACTTTCAAAGCCAAAGTTTCCTCGTCTAATCTTTCTACTCTCCCATAGGTTTAACGCGACACCAATTCATTCTGATCTGGCTTTGACATGATTGAATCCTCATGTTTTTTTCATTACCAAGACTGTGTTTCCCTCTAAAGTCTCAACATGAACTTTAAACTCTCTCCTCCCTCTCCAATCCAACCAGGCTGGAACCCAACACTGCACAGTGTACTGTGGTGTTTTCTCTTCATACACTTCAATTGTTTTCCCTCACTGATCTTAAACGTTTTTGCCGCATTAGATTGAGACAGGAAAATAGTGTTGGGGTTAGTAAACAAGGATGTGTGTGTCTAGTGTCTTCTATAACTTCTAGTGTCTTCTATAACTTCTATAACTTCTAGTGTCTTCTATAACTTCTAGTGTCTTCTATAACTTCTAGTGTCTTCTATAACTTCTATAACGTCTAGTGTCTTCGATAACTTCTATAACGTCTAGTGTCTTCTATAACTTCTATAACTTCTAGTGTCTTCTATAACTTCTATAACTTCTAGTGTCTTCTATAACTTCTATAACTTCTATAACTTCTATAACTTCTATAACGTCTAGTGTCTTCTATAACTTCTATAACGTCTAGTGTCTTCTATAACTTCTATAACATCTAGTGTCTTCTATAACGTCTAGTGTCTTCTATAACTTCTAGTGTCTTCTATAACTTCTATAACTTCTAGTGTCTTCTATAACTTCTAGTGTCTTCTATAACTTCTAGTGTCTTCTATAACTTCTATAACTTCTAGTGTCTTCTATAACTTCTAGCGTCTTCTATAACTTCTAGTGTCTTCTATAACTTCTATAACTTCTAGTGTCTTCTATAACTTCTAGTGTCTTCTATAACTTCTATAACTTCTAGTGTCTTCTATAACTTCTAGCGTCTTCTATAACTTCTAGTGTCTCCTATAACTTCTATAACTTCTAGTGTCTTCTATAACTTCTAGTGTCTTCTATAACTTCTAGTGTCTTCTATAACTTCTATAACTTCTAGTGTCTTCTATAACTTCTAGTGTCTTCTATAACTTCTATAACTTCTAGTGTCTTCTATAACTTCTAGTGTCTTCTATAACTCCTATAACTTCTAGTGTCTTCTATAACTTCTAGTGTCTTCTATAACTTCTATAACTTCTAGTGTCTTCTATAACTTCTATAACTTCTAGTGTCTTCTATAACTTCTAGAACGTCTAGTGTCTTCTATAACTTCTAGTGTCTTCTATAACTTCTAGTGTCTTCTATAACTTCTAGTGTCTTCTATAACTTCTATAACTTCTAGAACGTCTAGTGTCTTCTATAACTTCTAGTGTCTTCTATAACTTCTATAACTTCTAGTGTCTTCTATAACTTCTAGTGTCTTCTATAACTTCTATAACTTCTAGTGTCTTCTATAACTTCTAGTGTCTTCTATAACTTCTAGTGTCTTCTATAACTTCTATAACTTCTAGTGTCTTCTATAACTTCTAGAACTTCTAGTGTCTTCTATAACTTCTAGAACGTCTAGTGTCTTCTATAACTTCTAGTGTCTTCTATAACTTCAAGTGTCTTCTATAACTTCTAGTGTCTTCTATAACTTCTAGAACTTCTAGAACGTCTAGTGTCTTCTATAACTTCTAGAACTTCTAGAACGTCTAGTGTCTTCTATAACGTCTAGTGTCTTCTATAACTTCTATACCTTCTATAACTTCTATAACTTCTATAATGTCTAGTGTCTTCTATAACTTCTATAATGTCTAGTGTCTTCTATAACTTCTATAACGTCTAGTGTCTTCTATAACTTCTATAACGTCTAGTGTCTTCTATAACTTCTATAACGTCTAGTGTCTTCTATAACTTCTATAAATCAAATCAAATCAAATCAAATCAAATCAAATTTATTTATATAGCCCTTCGTACATCAGCTGAAATCTCAAAGTGCTGTACAGAAACCCAGCCTAAAACCCCAAACAGCAAGCAATGCATGTGAAAGAAGCACGGTGGCTGGGAAAAACTCCCTAGGAAAAACTCCTGAGAAAGGCCAAAAACCTAGGAAGAAACCTAGAGAGGAACCAGGCTATGAGGGGTGGCCAGTCCTCTTCTGGCTGTGCCGGGTGGATATTATAACAGAACATGGTCAAGATGTTAAAATGTTCGTAAATGACCAGCATGGTCAAATAATAATAATCATAGTAGTTGTCGAGGGTGCAACAAGCACGTCCGGGGAACAGGTCAGGGTTCCGTAGCCGCAGGCAGAACAGTTGAAACTGGAGCAGCAGCATGGCCAGGTGGACTGGGGACAGCAAGGAGTCATCATGCCAGGTAGTCCTGAGGCATGGTCCTAGGGCTCAGGTCCTCCGAGAGAAAGAAAGAAAGAGAGAAAGAGAGAATTAGAGAGAGCATATTTACATTCACACAGGACACCGGATAAGACAAGAGAATACTCCAGATGTAACAGACTGACCCTAGCCCCCCGACACATAAACTACTGCAGCATAAATACTGGAGGCTGAGACAGGAGGGATCAGAAGACACTGTGGCCCCATCCGATGATACCCCCGGACAGGGCCAAACAGGCAGGATATAACCCCACCCACTATGCCAAAGCACAGCCCCCACACCACTAGAGGGATATCTACAACCACCAACTTACCGTCCGAAGACAAGGCCGAGTATAGCCCACAAAGAACTCCGCCACGGCACAACCCAAGGGGGGGCGCCAACCCAGACAGGAAGACCACGTCAGTGGCTCAACCTACTCAAGTGACGCACCCCTCCCATGGACGGCATGGAAGAACACCAGTAAGTCAGTGACTCAGCCCCTGTAAAAGGGTTAGAGGCAGAGAATCCCAGTGGGAAGAGGGGAACCGACAAGGCAGAGACAGCAAGGGTGGTTCGTTGCTCCAGCCTTTCCGTTCACCTTCACACTCCTGGGCCAGACTATACTTAATCATAGGACCTACTGAAGAGATAAGTCTTCAGTAAAGACTTAAAGGTTGAGACTGAGTCTGCGTCTCTCACATGGGTAGGCAGACCATTCCATAAAAATGGAGCTCTATAGAAGAAAGCCCTACCTCCAGCCGTTTGCTTAGAAATTCTAGGGACAATTAGGAGGCCTGCGTTCTAGTCAGGATTCTAGCAGCCGTATTTAGCACTAACTGAAGTTTGTTTAGTGCTTTATCCGGGTAGCCGGAAAGTAGAGCATTGCAGTAGTCGAGCCTAGAAGTAACAAAAGCATGGATTAATTTTTCTGCGTCATTTTTGGACAGAAAGTTTCTGATTTTTGCAATGTTACGTAGATGGAAAAAAGCTGTCCTTGAAGCAGTCTTGATATGTTCTTCAAAAGAGAGATCAGGGTCCAGAGTAACGCCGAGGTCCTTCACAGTTTTATTTGAGACGACTGTACAACCATCCAGATTAATTGTCAGATTCAACAGAAGATCTCTTTGTTTCTTGGGACCTAGGACAAGCATCTCTGTTTTGTCCGAGTTTAAAAGTAGAAAATTTGCAGCCATCCACTTCCTTATGTCTGAAACACAGGCTTCTAGCGAGGGCAATTTTGGGGCTTCACCATGTTTCATTGAAATGTACAGCTGTGTGTCGTCCGCATAGCAGTGAAATTTAACATTATGTTTTCGAATGACATCCCCAAGAGGTAAAATATATAGTGAAAACAATAGTGGTCCTAGAACGGAACCTTGAGGAACACCGAAATTTACAATTGATTTGTCAGAGGATGAACCATTCACAGAGACAAACTGATATCTTTCCGACAGATAAGATCTAAACCAGGCCAGAACTTGTCCATGTAGACCAATTTGGGTTTCCAATCTCTCCAAAAGAATGTGGTGATCGATGGTATCAAAAGCGGCACTAAGATCTAGGAGCATGAGGACAGATGCAGAGCCTCGGTCTGACGTCATTAAAAGGTCATTTACCACCTTCACAAGTGCAGTCTCAGTGCTATGATGGGGTCTAAAACCAGACTGAAGCGTTTCGTATACATTGTTTGTCTTCAGGAAGGCAGTGAGTTGCTGCGCAACAACTTTTTCTAAAATTTTTGAGAGGAATGGAAGATTCGATATAGGCCGATAGTTTTTTATAATTTCTGGGTCAAGATTCGGCTTTTTCAAGAGAGGCTTTATTACTGCCACTTTTAGTGAGCTTGGTACACATCCGGTGGATAGAGAGCCGTTTATTATGTTCAACATAGGAGGGCCAAGCACAGGAAGCAGCTCTTTCAGTAGTTTAGTTGGAATAGGGTCCAGTATGCAGCTTGACGGTTTGGAGGCCATGATTATTTTCATCATTATGTCAAGAGATATAGTACTAAAACACTTTAGTATCTCCCTTGATCCTAGGTCCTGGCAGAGTTGTGCAGAATCTGGAATACCCAGATTTAAAGAGGAGTCCGTAATTTGCTTTCTAATGATCATGATCTTTTCCTCAAAGAAGTTCATACATTTATTACTGCTGAAGTGAAAGCCATCCTCCATTTGCGAATGCTGCTTTTTAGTTAGCTTTGCGACAGTGTCAAAAAGAAATTTCGGATTGTTCTTATTTTCCTCAATTAAGTTGGAAAAATAGGATGATCGTGCAGCAGTGAGGGCTCTTCGATACTGCACGGTACTGTCTTTCCAAGCTAGTCGGAAGACTTCCAGTTTAGTGTGGCGCCATTTCCGTTCCAATTTTCTGGAAGCTTGCTTCAGAGCTCGTGTATTTTCTGTATACCAGGGAGCTAGTTTCTTATGACAGATGTTTTTAATTTTTAGGGGTGCAACTGCATCTAGGGTATTGCGCAAGGTTAAATTGAGTTCCTCGGTTAGGTGGTTAACTGATTCTTGTCCTCTGACGTCCTTGGGTAGGCAGAGGGAGTCTGGAAGGGCATCAAGGAATCTTTGGGTTGTCTGAGAATTTATAGCACGACTTTTAATCTTCCTTGGTTGGGGTCTGAGCAGATTATTTGTTGCAATTGTAAACGCAATAAAATGGTGGTCCGATAATCCAGGATTATGAGGAAAAACATTAAGATCCACAACATTTATTCCATGGGACAAAACTAGGTCCAGAGTATGACTGTGGCAGTGAGTAGGTCCAGAGACATGTTGGACAAAACCCACTGAGTCGATGATGGCTCCGAAAGCCTTTTGGAGTGGGTCTGTGGACTTTTCCATGTGAATGTTAAAGTCACCAAAAATTAGAATATTATCTGCTATGACTACAAGATCCGATAGGAATTCAGGGAACTCAGTAAGGAACACTGCATATGGCCCAGGAGGCCTGTAAACAGTAGCTATAAAAAGTGATTGAGTAGGCTGCATAGATTTCATGACTAGAAGCTCAAAAGACGAAAACGTCATTGTTTTTTTTTTTGTAAATTGAAATTTGCTATCGTAAATGTTAGCAACACCTCCGCCTTTGCCGGATGCACGGGGGGTATGGTCACTAGTGTAACCAGGGGGTGAGGCCTCATTTAGCACAGTAAATTCATCAGGCTTAAGCCATGTTTCAGTCAGGCCAATCACATCAAGATTATGATCAGTGATTAGTTCATTGACTATAACTGCCTTGGAAGTGAGGGATCTAACATTAAGTAACCCAATTTTGAGATGTGAAGTATCACAATCTCTTCCAATAATGGCAGGAATGGAGGAGGTCTTTATACTAGTAAGATTACTGAAGCGAACACCTCCATTTTTAATTTTGCCCAACCTAGATCGAGGCACAGACACGGTCTCAATGGGGAAAGCTGAGCTGACTACGCTAACTGTGCTAATGGCAGACTCCACTAAGCTGGCAGGCTGGCTAACAGCCTGTTGCCTGGCCTGCACCCTATTTCATTGTGGAGCTAGAGGAGTTAGAGCCCTGTCTATGTTCGTAGATAGGATGAGAGCACCCCTCCAGCTAGGATGGAGTCCGTCACTCCTCAGCAGGCCAGGCTTGGTCCTGTTTGTGGGTGAATCCCAGAAAGAGGGCCAGTTATCTACAAATTCTGTCTTTTGGGAGGGGCAGAAAACAGTTTTCAACCAGCGATTGAGTTGTGAGACTCTGCTGTAGAGCTCATCACTCCCCCTAACTGGGAGGGGGCCAGAGACAATTAATCGATGCCGACACATCTTTCTAGCTGATTTACATGCTGAAGCTATGTTGCGCTTGGTGACCTCTGACTGTTTCATCCTAACATCGTTGGTGCCGACGTGGATAACAATATCTCTATACTCTCTACACTCGCCAGTTTTAGCTTTAGCCAGCACCGTCTTTAGATTAGCCTTAACGTCGGTAGCCCTGCCCCCTGGTAAACAGTGTATGATCGCTGGATGATTAGTTTTAAGTCTAATACTGCGGGTAATGGAGTCGCCAATGACTAGGGTTTTCAATTTGTCAGAGCTAATGGTGGGAGGCTTCGGCGTCTCAGACCCCACAACGGGAGGAGCAGAGACCAGAGAAGGCTCGGCCTCCGACTCCGACTCGCTTAACGGGGAGAACCGGTTGAAAGTTTCTGTCGGCTGAATAAGCGACACCGGTTGAGCATTCCTACAGCGTTTCCCTCCAGAAACCATGAGAAAGATGTCCGGCTGCGGGGACCGTGCGAGGGGGTTTATACTAACGTTACTATCTGTACTTGCTGGTGGCACAGACGCTGTTTCATCCTTTCCTACACTGAAATTACCCTTGCCTAACGATTGCGTCTGAAGCTGGGCTTGCAGCACAGCTATCCTTGCCTTAAGGCGATCGTTCTCCTGTATATTATGAGTACAACGACTGCAATTAGAAGGCATCATGTTAATGTTACTTAGCTTCGGCTGTTTGAAGTCCTGACGAACCATGTCCAGATAAAACCTCCGGGGTAGGAAAGTTGAATGAAAAAAAAAAAGTTGAGTGAGGGAAAAAGTAAAAATATACGGTAATGAAAAAGTAAAAACCGTCAGGTAGCATAACGTCCAGTGTCCTCTATAACTTCTATAACATCTAGTGTCTTCTATAACTTCTAGTGTCTTCTAGTGTCTTCTATAACTTCTAGTGTCTTCTATAACTTCTATAACATCTAGTGTCTTCTATAACTTCTATAACTTCTATAACTTCTATAACTTCTATAACGTCTAGTGTCTTCTATAACTTCTATAACTTCTATAACGTCTAGTGTCTTCTATAACTTCTATAACTTCTATAACTTCTATAACGTCTAGTGTCTTCTATAACTTCTATAACATCTAGTGTCTTCTATAACTTCTATAACATCTAGTGTCTTCTATAACTTCTATAAAATCTAGTGTCTTCTATAACTTCTATAACTTCTAGTGTCTTCTATAACTTCTATAACTTATAGTGTCTTCTATAACTTCTATACCTTCTAGTTTCTTCTATAACTTCTAGTGTCTTCTATAACTTCTATAACTTCTAGTGTCTTCTATAACTTCTATAACTTCTAGTGTCTTCTATAACTTCTATAACATCTATAACTTCTAGTGTCTTCTATAACTTCTAGTGTCTTCTATAACTTCTATAACATCTATAACTTCTAGTGTCTTCTATAACTTCTAGTGTCTTCTATAACTTCTATAACATCTATAACTTCTAGTGTCTTCTATAACTTCTATAACTTCTAGTGTCTTCTATAACTTCTATAACTTCTAGTGTCTTCTATAACTGTCTAACAAGCCTACTTATTTTGCCACAATCAACCTCAGTGTACTACTCCTACTATTACTATAGGCTACTACACTATTTACAGGTGAGAGATAAAACTCTTTATGTTGACAAAACTGTTATTCAGAAAGAGCCTCTGATACCATGAGGAACTAAATCCAGTGTGGTTGTGAACCTAGTCTGAGTACCAAATGGCACCCTATTCCCTATATAGTGCACGCACGCACACACACACACACACACACACACACACACACACACACACACACACACACACACACACACACACAGACAGACAGACAGACAGACAGACAGACAGACAGACAGACAGACAGACAGACAGACAGACAGACAGACAGACAGACAGAGCCCACAGACAGACAGACAGACAGACAGACAGACAGACAGACAGACAGACAGAGCAGACAGACAGACAGACAGACAGACAGACAGACAGACAGACAGACAGACAGACAGACAGACAGACAGAGACAGACAGAAGAAGTTCTCAGACTGTCTATCTGACCTGACTGGTGGTCCTGTCTTGACATTTGACCCCATCATGTTTATTATGATCTTCCTGTGGTTCTAGGACCAAAGGGGGGGAGGATGAGACTAGTGAAAGAGAACGTTATTTGTTGTCTCTACTCAGTCTCCCTCTCTTCCATTCTCAGTGGAGTTACAGGTCTCGTCCTCCTCCCCGTCATTATCTGATGCTGTCTCAGACTGCTACAACAGAGAGGCTGGTCTGTGTTAGTTCCTACATGACCTCATACACAGTCCTATCCTCCCATGATGCACGGTTCTCCTCATGCTGGCCCAGGCTGGACGGGAGTATGAGTTATACAGTCTGTTTGCTGAGCTAGTATCTTCTGGTCTGAGTTATTATCTCAGCGATGATGAACACCGTGCAGGGTTGAGCTTCTCAGTGCAGACAGAAGAGCAAAGCCGTCTGTTCAGCTGGGAGGATGAGGATGGAGAACGGTGCTGGGAAATGTAGGGCAGTAGTGCTGGGGATGGAGAACGGTGCTGGGAAATGTAGAGCGGTAGTGCTGGGGATGGAGAACGGTGCTGGGAAATGTAGGGCAGTAGTGCTGGGGATGGAGAACGGTGCTGGGAAATGTAGGGCAGTAGTGCTGGGGATGGAGAACGGTGCTGGGAAAATGTAGGGCGGTTGTGCTGGGGATGGAGAACGGTGCTGGGAAATGTAGGGCGGTAGTGCTGGGGATGGAGAATGGTGCTGGGGAAATGTAGGGCAGTAGTGCTGGGGCTGGAGAACGGTGCTGGGGAAATATAGGGCAGTAGTGCTGGGGAATGTAGGGCAGCGGTGCTGGGGCGTGTAGGGCGGCGGTGCCGCGGAATGTAGGGCAGTAGTGCTGGGGAATGTAGAGCAGCACTGCTGGGGAATGTGGGGCAGCAGGGCTGGGGAATGTAGGGCAGCGGTTCAGTACAGGTCTGGACATAGTGTTGGGGTGAGTAAACAAGGCTGGTTCAGTACAGGTCAGGACAGTGTTGGGGTGAGTAAACAAGGCTGGTTCAGTACAGGTCAGGACAGTGTTGGGGTGAGTAAACAAGGCTGGTTCAGTACAGGTCAGGACATAGTGTTGGGGTGAGTAAACAAGACTGGCTAACAGTGAAGGACAGAGGAACTTCAGGGGTTAGTTAACAAGGCTGGCTAACAGTGAAGGACAGAGGATCTTCAGGGGTTAGGTAACAAGGCTGGCTAACTGTGAAGGACAGAGGAACTTCAGGGGTTAGGTAACAAGGCTGGCTGACTCAGAATCTTTCGGTTGAGTCATGAGAATGAGAAGAGAAAGAAATAAATTGAAAAAAAAGACATATTTGCAGACTGTTGAACGCTCTCACAGTTTTATTGTGCAACGTTTCCACTCAAATGTCTCGGTCAGGCTTTGTTAACGCTGTGTAGGTCTCTCACACACACACACACACACACACACACACACACACACACACACACACACACACACACACACACACACACACACACACACACACACACACACACACACACTCCTCTACTCTGTTCATACAATCAGAAAAGGTTTAGTCTGCCATGGGTTGTGTTTGAAATGTGATGCAGAAGTAGACTGAGATAACAAGGACAAGGTGGACGGACGGTCAATATCCTTCAGTTCCCCCTCTGAAACACACTTCCTCTAATCCCCCCCCCCCCCACACACACACACTTCCTCTAAGCCCCCCCCCCCCCCACACACACACACTTCCTCCGAGCCCCCCCCCCCCCCTACACACACACACACTTCCTCTAAGCCCACACACAAACACAGCCGACCGACTGACCGACTGCATAATGACCAAAAACAAATCAGTCAGTCACACAAACACACAGAGGGAATCCAGCGGTCTGGAAATGGTCTTTGAGAGAGAGTCTTAGCCAGAAGAACAAAACACACAGAGGGAATCCAGCGGTCTGGAAATGGTCTTGGAGAGAGAGTCTTAGCCGGAAGAACAAAACACACAGAGGGAATCCAGCGGTCTGGAAATGGTCAGTCTTGGAGAGAGAGTCTTAGCCGGAAGAACAAAACACACAGAGGGAATCCAGCGGTCTGGAAATGATCAGTCTTGGAGAGAGAGTCTTAGCCGGAAGAACAAAACACACAGAGGGAATCCAGCCGTCTGGAAATGATGTTTGAGAGAGAGTCTTAGCCAGAAGAACAAACAAACATTTGATTCACAGTGTTTTTTACTGAGACAAATGGAGCCAATAAACTGTTTGTTTAGACAAGCCACTGGATCTCCAGAATGATTTCCATCATATCACTCCTGGTCTGCCTCCCAAATGCCACCCCATTCCCTATATAGTGCACTACTTTGGACCAGGGCCTATAGGGTGCCATTTTAGACACAGCCCTGGGTTTCGATTTCCCCGCTAGTCTGAGGAGAGCTGATTACTGTAGTAGAGATCCTGTTAGCATGGTCTATAACTACCCTGCTATTGGATTAGTAGAGATCCTGTTAGCATGGTCTATAACTACCCTGCTATTGGATTAGTAGAGATCCTGTTAGCATGGTCTATAACTACCCTGCTATTGGATTAGTAGAGATCCTGTTAGCATGGTCTATAACTACCCTGCTATTGGATTAGTAGAGATCATGTTAGCATGGTCTATAACTACCCTGCTATTGGATTAGTAGAGATCCTGTTAGCATGGTGTATAACTACCCTGCTATTGGATTAGTAGAGATCCTGTTAGCATGGTCTATAACTACCCTGCTATTGGATTAGTAGAGATCCTGTTAGCATGGTCTATAACTACCCTGCTATTGGATTAGTAGAGATCATGTTAACATGGTCTATAACTACCCTGCTATTGGATTAGTAGAGATCCTGTTAGCATGGTCTATAACTACCCTGCTATTGGATTAGTAGAGATCCTGTTAGCATGGTCTATAACTACCCTGCTATTGGATTAGTAGAGATCCTGTTAGCATGGTCTATAACTACCCTGCTATTGGATTAGTAGAGATCATGTTAGCATGGTCTATAACTACCCTGCTATTGGATTAGTAGAGATCCTGTTAGCATGGTCTATAACTACCCTGCTATTGGATTAGTAGAGATCCTGTTAGCATGGTCTATAACTACCCTGCTATTGGATTAGCAGAGATCATGTTAGCATGGTCTATAACTACCCTGCTATTGGATTAGCAGAGATCCTGTTAGCATGGTCTATAACTACCCTGCTATTGGATTCTGGAGCCTGTGTGTGTGTGTGTGTGTGTGTGTGTGTGTGTGTGTGTGTGTGTGTGTGTGTGTGTGTGTGTGTGTGTGTGTGTGTGTGTGTGTGTGTGTGTGTGTGTGTGTGTGTGTGTGCGTGCGGTGTGTGTGTGTGTGTGTGTGTGTGTGTGTGTGTGTGTGTGTGCGTGCGTGCGTGCGTGCGTGCGTGCGTGCGTGCGTGTGTGTGTGTGTGTGTGAGTTCATGATCGAATTTTAGAGGGAGATTGCTGTCTCGGTCACAGTCCTAAGTGGCAAAACACTCAGTATAGCTGCCCTTCTGTTTCACCTCACCCTCCTCAAGCTCCTCAGGCGATACACAGTGCCTGGCCGGTATTGAATTTTGGGGAAAATGTGGCCCACCCATAATCGACTGAAGCTCCAGAGCTCTTAGGACAGGGCCTATTAGGCCCCACTTAACTCAGACAGACAGAACAGAACACTCTTCAGACACTGATAGTACACAGAAGGAGAATAACCAAATCTTAGAAAGCCCCAACTCCTCTATGTGGTTATCACAGCGATCACTAGCAATCCAAGCTTAGAGGGCCTAAACCTATGGCCTAAATCCCAAGAGACACAAGGAACCAATCCAAGCTTAGAGACCCTAAACCTATGGCCTAAACCCCAAGAGACACAAGGAACCAATCCAAGCTTAGAGGGCCTTAACCTATTATGGCCCAAACCCCAAGAGATACAAGGAACCAATCCAAGCTTAGAAGGCCTTAACCTATGGCCTAAACCCCAAGAGACACAAGGAACCAATCCAAGCTTAGAGACCCTAAACCTACGTCCTAAATCCCAAGATATACAAGGAACCAATCCAAGCTTGGAATATTCAGGCTCAGAATGCTTAGAACCCCCCAACATAATTATTGAAATGAACATCAGCTTGTGTTGAGGGGATGGTTCTGGTTTCCAGGGAGACTGACGTTTCTTTTCATCCCATGATGTCTAAATGCCACTAGTGATTAGTGATGTGTGTGTGTGTGTGTGTGTGTGTGTGTGTGTGTGTGTGTGTGCGTGCGTGCGTGCGTGCGTGCGTGCGTGCGTGCGTGTGTGTGTGTGTGTGTGTGTGTGTGTGTGTGATGTGTGTGTGATGTGTGTGCCAGGGTCTTTGTGTTAACTGACAGTCTATATAAAAGCACAAAAACAGATGTCTTGAAAGAACTCTGAGGTTTTTATGTCTGCCATTTTATTATTTCATTATCCTGTCAGCTGCAACACAAGGTGCTATTTCCACGGTCCATCTGTCAGATAGGACTACAGTAATTACATGTAATTGTGACATCCTGTATTGTAGGGTTAGTGCCGTGTCAAACCCTGTCCTACCACTTACTGTTAAACTGTTACAATGGTATCCCCCCCAAGACAGATCTGCTTTACAAGGGTCTGCAGGAAAACAGCTCAGTAAAGAACGAGGCTGCCAACTACCTTAAACCAATATCAGTTCGCCAGACTGATACACTCACTTTAAATGTGAATTGATGAGTATGTCAACTGTCGTCCAAGTGGATGTGTTTCCTCATTGAAGTGAGCACTATCTTGTTGTTTCTATCGGTTAGCATCTTTGTTTACTGAGCTGAATCTCTACAGACGCTCAATGTGATTGGGTGAGCACGTCAACAAAGTCTCATTACTTCTTCTAATGTGTTTTTACTTCTCTCATCCACAGGGAAGCCGTTTACCGCAACCAATCAGCAGAGGGCTACTGCCAAGCTGAAACACTACGGGACAACTGTACCTCTCCTATTGGTCGGAGAAGAATGGAGACCAGTCGCTCTGCTCCAATCACAGGTCAATATCAACCAGGGCGGGTCTACACAAGATAGCCTATTGGCTATCAAATTGCAGCCTGGAATCAAAGTGAAGAAACAATAGTGAAACAGAGGCGATAGTCAGTTTGGGTTCCAGGTTAAGTGTAATAGAAGGGCGTTTTCGTCACCCAGGTTACGTCACGCCATTGTTCTCCATGTTCTCCCCTCTCAGCCATACTGACTCCTCAAGGTCGAGTGATGACCAGTCCTTCTTAACGGAGGCTAGTGAATGTTTCATCGAAATGACAGTTTAGTGGCTCGGAAATATGATGACATTGCTACAGAAGGAAGGTAATGAGTTGGGAACCATTTTATTTTTCATTATGATGTCGTCAAAATGCACTTTAGACAGAATGTAAATTAACCAGTAAAGTTTGTCAAGAATACCTGCTAAGGTAATCTAGCTAAATTACTGCTCTCCCCTCAGTCTTAGCTAGCTAGCTAACGTTAGCATAATCTCCCCTAGATATAGTCTACTACTCTATATAGTATATATCTGTATATATAGTATACTACTCTATATAGTATATATCTGTATATATAGTCTACTACTCTATATAGTATATATCTGTGGTGTATAGTCTACTACTCTATATAGTATATATCTGTATATATAGTCTAGTACTCTATATAGTATATATCTGTGGTGTATAGTCTACTACTCTATATAGTATATATCTGTATATATAGTCTACTACTCTATATAGTATATATCTGTATATATAGTCTACTACTCTATATAGTATATATCTGTATATATATAGTCTACTACTCTATATAGTATATATCTGTATATATATAGTCTACTACTCTATATAGTATATATCTGTATATATAGTCTACTACTCTATATAGTATATATCTGTATATATAGTCTACTACTCTATATAGTATATATCTGTATATATAGTCTACTACTCTATATAGTATATATCTGTATATATAGTCTACTACTCTATATAGTATATATCTGTATATATAGTCTACTACTCTATATAGTATATATCTGTATATATATAGTCTACTACTCTATATAGTATATATCTGTATATATAGTCTGCTACTCCATATAGTATATATCTGTATATATATAGTCTACTACTCTATATAGTATATATCTGTATATATAGTCTACTACTCTATATAGTATATATCTGTGGTGTATAGTCTACTACTCTATATAGTATATATCTGTATATATAGTCTACTACTCTATATAGTATATATCTGTAATATATAGTCTAGCTACTCTATATAGTAATATATCTGGATAGTATAGTCTACTACTCTATATAGTATATATCTGGTAGGTGTAGGTCTACTACTCTATATAGTATATATCTGTATAGATAGTCTACTACCTCTATATATATTATATCTGTATATATAGTCCTAGCTACTCTATATAGTATAGATCTGTATATATAGTCCTACTACTCATATAAGTATATATCTGTCTATATACTATACTCTATATAGTATATATTGTATATATAGTCTAGACTCTATATAGTATATATCTGTATATATAGTCTACTACTCTATATAGTATATATCTGTATATATAGTCTACTACTCTATATAGTATATCTGTGGTGTAGATATACTACTACTCTATTAGTATATATCTGTATATAGTCTACTACTCTATATAGTATATATCTGTATATATAGTCTACTACTCTATATAGTATATATCTGTATATATAGTCTACTACTCTATATAGTATATATCTGTATATATAGTCTACTACTCTATATAGTATATATCTGTGGTATAGAGTCTACTACTCTATAGAGTATATATCTGTATATATAGTCTACTACTCTATATAGTATATATCTGTGGTGTATAGTCTACTACTCTATATAGTATATATCTGTATATATAGTCTACTACTCTATATAGTATATATCTGTATATATAGTCTACTACTCTATATAGTATATATCTGTATATATAGTCTACTACTCTATATAGTATATATCTGTATATATAGTCTACTACTCTATATAGTATATATCTGTATATATAGTCTGCTACTCTATATAGTATATATCTGTATATATATATAGTCTACTACTCTATATAGTATATATCTGTATATATAGTCTACTACTCTATATAGTCTATATCTGTATATATATAGTCTACTACTCTATATAGTATATCTCTGTATATATATAGTCTGCTACTCTATATAGTATATATCTGTATATATAGTCTACTACTCTATATAGTATATATCTGTGGTATATAGTCTAGTACTCTATATAGTATATATCTGTATATATAGTCTACTACTCTATATAGTATATATCTGTATATATAGTTTACTACTCTATATAGTATATATCTGTATATATAGTCTACTACTCTATATAGTATATATCTGTATATATAGTCTACTACTCTATATAGTATATATCTGTATATATATAGTCTGCTACTCCATATAGTATATATCTGTATATATATAGTCTACTACTCTATATAGTATATATCTGTATATATAGTCTACTACTCTATATAGTATATATCTGTGGTATATAATCTACTACTCTATATAGTATATATCTGTATATATAGTCTACTACTCTATATAGTATATATCTGTATATATAGTCTACTACTCTATATAGTATATATCTGTATATATAGTCTACTACTCTATATAGTATATATCTGTATATATAGTCTACTACTCTATATAGTATATATCTGTATATATAGTCTACTACTCTATATAGTATATATCTGTATATATAGTCTACTACTCCATATAGTATATATCTGTATATATAGTCTACTACTCTATATAGTATATATCTGTATATATAGTCTACTACTCCATATAGTATATATCTGTATATATAGTCTACTACTCTATATAGTATATATCTGTATATATAGTCTACTACTCCATATAGTATATATCTGTATATATAGTCTACTACTCTATATAGTATATATCTGTATATATAGTCTACTACTCCATATAGTATATATCTGTATATATATAGTCTACTACTCTATATAGTATATATCTGTATATATAGTCTACTACTCTATATAGTATATATCTGTGGTATATAGTCTAGTACTCTATATAGTATATATCTGTGGTATAGAGTCTACTACTCTATAGAGTATATATCTGTATATATAGTCTACTACTCTATATAGTATATATCTGTATATATAGTCTACTACTCTATATAGTATATATCTGTATATATAGTCTACTACTCTATATAGTATATATCTGTATATATAGTCTACTACTCTATATAGTATATATCTATGATATATAGTCTACTACTCTATATAGTATATATCTGTATATATAGTCTACTACTCTATATAGTATATATCTGTATATATAGTCTACTACTCCATATAGTATATATCTGTATATATAGTCTACTACTCTATATAGTATATATCTGTGGTGTATAGTCTACTACTCTATATAGTATATATCTGTATATATAGTCTACTACTCTATATAGTATATATCTGTATATATAGTCTACTACTCTATATAGTATATATCTGTATATATAGTCTACTACTCTATATAGTATATATCTGTGGTGTATAGTCTACTACTCTATATAGTATATATCTGTATATATAGTCTACTACTCTATATAGTATATATCTGTATATATAGTCTACTACTCTATATAGTATATATCTGTATATATAGTCTACTACTCTATATAGTATATATCTGTGGTATATAGTCTACTACTCTATATAGTATATATCTGTATATATAGTCTGCTACTCTATATAGTATATATCTGTATATATATATAGTCTACTACTCTATATAGTATATATCTGTATATATAGTCTACTACTCTATATAGTCTATATCTGTATATATATAGTCTACTACTCTATATAGTATATCTCTGTATATATATAGTCTGCTACTCTATATAGTATATATCTGTATATATAGTCTACTACTCTATATAGTATATATCTGTGGTATATAGTCTAGTACTCTATATAGTATATATCTGTATATATAGTCTACTACTCTATATAGTATATATCTGTATATATAGTTTACTACTCTATATAGTATATATCTGTATATATAGTCTACTACTCTATATAGTATATATCTGTATATATAGTCTACTACTCTATATAGTATATATCTGTATATATATAGTCTGCTACTCCATATAGTATATATCTGTATATATATAGTCTACTACTCTATATAGTATATATCTGTATTATAGTCTACTACTCTATATAGTATATATCTGTGGTATATAGTCTACTACTCTATATAGTATATATCTGTATATATAGTCTACTACTCTATATAGTATATATCTGTATATATAGTCTACTACTCTATATAGTATATATCTGTATATATAGTCTACACTCTATATAGTATATATCTGTATATATAGTCACTACTCTATATAGTAATATTATACTTGGTTGCTTTATATATAGTCTACTACTCTATATAGTATATATCTGTATATATCGTCTACTACTCCATATAGTATATATCTGTATATATAGTCTACTACCTATATAGTATATATCTGTATACCTATAGTCTACTACTACTCCTATAGTATATATCTGTATATATAGTCTACTACTCTATATAGTATATATCTGTATATATAGTCTACTACTCCATATAGTATATATCTGTATATATAGTCTACTACTCTATATAGTATATATCTGTATATATAGTCTACTACTCTATATAGTATATATCTGTATATATATAGTCTACTACTCTATATAGTATATATCTGTATATATAGTCTACTACTCTATATAGTATATATCCTGTGGTATAGGTCTAGTACTCTATATAGTATATATCTGTGGTATAGAGTCTACTACTCTATAGAGTATATATCTGTATATATAGTCTACTACTCTATATAGTATATATCTGTATATATAGTCTACTACTCTATATAGTATATATCTATGATATAGTCTACTACTCTATATAGTATATATCTGTATATATAGTCTACTACTCTATATAGTATATATCTGTATATATAGTCTACTACTCTATATAGTATATATCTGTATATATAGTCTACTACTCTATATAGTATATATCTGTATATATAGTCTACTACTCTATATAGTATATATCTATGATATATAGTCTACTACTCTATATAGTATATATCTGTATATATAGTCTACTACTCTATATAGTATATATCTGTATATATAGTTTACTACTCTATATAGTATATATCTGTATATATAGTCTACTACTCTATATAGTATATATCTGTATATATAGTCTACTACTCTATATAGTATATATCTGTATATATAGTTTACTACTCTATATAGTATATATCTGTATATATAGTCTACTACTCTATATAGTATATATCTGTATATATAGTCTAGTACTCTATATAGTATATATCTGTATATATAGTCTACTACTCTATATAGTATATATCTGTATATATAGTCTACTACTCTATATAGTATATATCTATGATATATAGTCTACTACTCTATATAGTATATATCTGTATACATAGTCTACTACTCTATATAGTATATATCTATGATATATAGTCTACTACTCTATATAGTATATATCTGTATATATAGTCTACTACTCTATATAGTATATATCTATGATATATAGTCTACTACTCTATATAGTATATATCTGTATATATAGTCTACTACTCTATATAGTATATATCTGTATACATAGTCTACTACTCTATATAGTATATATCTATGATATATAGTCTACTACTCTATATAGTATATATCTGTATATATAGTCTACTACTCTATATAGTATATATCTGTATATATAGTCTACTACTCTATATAGTATATATCTATGATATATAGTCTACTACTCTATATAGTATATATCTGTATATATAGTCTACTACTCTATATAGTATATATCTGTATATATAGTATACTACTCTATATAGTATATATCTGTGGGTAAAGGGATGGATGACTTGGCCTTCAGGGCATTGCTCTTCCCCTTGACCCCCTGAGTCATTGACCTAAACAGGACCTCACATTGAGAGTGTGTGTAGGGGGTGTGTGCGTGTGTGTGTGTGTGTGTGTGTGTGTGTGTGTGTGTGTGTGTGTGTGTGTGTGATACAGAGCGATAGAATGAGAGAATGTATGCGAGTGAGAGAGAGAGGTAGGGAGAGAGAGAGAGAGAGAGAGAGGTAGGGAGGGAGAGAGAGAGGTAGGGAGGATAGAGAGAGAGGTAGGGAGGAAGGGAGAGAGAGGTAGGGAGGAAGAGAGAGAAAGAGAGAAAGGGAGAGAGAGAGAGAGAGAGGGGGTGGTGAGGTATGATTCAGGGCCATTTCTCATTACAGTAAAGCAGACACATGGCACCTCACAGAGCTGAGGTGCTGAGACACACACACACACACACACACACACACACACACACACACACACACACACACACACACACACAGACAGAAAGAGCTATAACTCTGAGGTGCTGAGGGTCGGGGCTGAGATTCAGGATTAATGTCAAACGGTATTAAAACATAAAGCTAATCCCCAACGCAGCGCCTCTGAGATACATCAGGGGCTGAAAAGGCTTTCAAACAAATTCATTATTTGAGAAGAAGTGCATCCTTTATTGGCTCCTTAAACCCAGTCGCTTCTGGAAGCAGAATAGAGTTGGGTAGCTTCTGGAAGCAGAATAGCACTGGGTAGCTTCTGGAAGCAGAAAAGCACTGGGTAGCTTCTGGAAGCACAATAGCGTTTGGTAGCTTCTGGAAGCAGAATAGAGTTGGGTAGCTTCTGGAAGCAGAATAGAGCTGGGTAGCTTCTGGAAGCAGAATAGCGTTGGGTGGCTTCTGGAAGCAGAATAGCGCTGGGTAGCTTCTGGAAGCAGAATAGCGCTGGGTAGCTTCTGGAAGCAGAATAGCGCTGGGTAGCTTCTGGAAGCAGAATAGCGCTGGGTAGCTTCTGTAAGCAGAATAGCGCTGGGTAGATTCTGGAAGCAGAATAGAGTTGGGTAGCTTCTGGAAGCAGAATAGCGCTGGGTAGTTTCTGGAAGCAGAATAGAGTTGGGTAGCTTCTGGAAGCACAATAGAATTGGGTAGCTTCTGGAAGCAGAATAGAGTTGGGTAGCTTCTGGAAGCAGAATAGCGCTGGGTAGCTTCTGGAAGCAGAATAGCGCTGGGTAGCTTCTGGAAGCAGAATAGAGTTGGGTAGCTTCTGGAAGCAGAAAAGCGCCGGGTAGCTTCTGGAAGTACAAAAGCTTAGAATAATGTTAAATAAATGTTTAGAATAATATTAAATAAATGTCCTAGGCCTCTCATGACAAGACAGTCAAGGAGGCTGTTGCTGTCCATGTCTTCCTTTATCACCAGCCGGGTGTCTCTTCCTTTATCACCAGCCGGGTGTCTCTTCCTTTATCACCAGCCGGGTGTCTCTTCCTTTAACACCAGCCGGGTGTCTCTTCCTTTAACACCAGCCGGGTGTCTCTTCCTTTATCACCAGCCGGGTGTCTCTTCCTTTAACACCAGCCGGGTGTCTCTTCCTTTAACACCAGCCGGGTGTCTCTTCCTTTAACACCAGCCGAGTGTCTCTTCCTTTAACACCAGCCGGGTGTCTCTTCCTTTAACACCAGCCGGGTGTCTCTTCCTTTATCACCAGCCGGGTGTCTCTTCCTTTAACACCAGCCGGGTGCCTCTTCCTTTAACACCAGCCGGGTGCCTCTTCCTTTAACACCAGCCGGGTGTCTCTTCCTTTAACACCAGCCGGGTGTCTCTTCCTTTAACACCAGCCGGGTGTCTCTTCCTTTAACACCAGCCGGGTGTCTATTCCTTTAACACCAGCCGGGTGTCTCTTCCTTTAACACCAGCCGGGTGTCTCTTCCTTTAACACCAGCCGAGTGTCTCTTCCTTTAACACCAGCCGGGTGTCTCTTCCTTTAACACCAGCCGAGTGTCTCTTCCTTTAACACCAGCCGGGTGTCTCTTCCTTTAACACCAGCCGGGTGTCTCTTCCTTTAACACCAGCCGAGTGTCTCTTCCTTTAACACCAGCCGGGTGTCTGTGTGTCCACTTAACGTCTCTGGGTCTCCTCTCTAAAAGCTCATCTGATAATAATATTAGACTTTTTAATATGTGTTTATCTCACCACTTATTGCCTTATTGTGTTATTGTTATTATTGTTATATTGTTATGTTGACTTTGTTGATATGTTGCGAGGTAGTTCCAAGTAACCAATCTCATTCCTGGTTTACACCTCGCCGAATCCTGCGTACGTGACCGATCAACTTTGATTGGATGTAATTGTCATCATGTAATAGCCCTGTTCCGTTGTGATTTCAGGGCCATCCTGCATCTCTGAAGGTCCTGATAGAAACAGAGGAGGAACAGCTGCTCCTAACTCTGGAGAAAAACCAGTAAGTCCCTAACCTCCTCTGGCTATACACACACACACACACATACACACACACACACACACACGCACACACGCACACACACACACACACACACACACACACACACACACGCACACACACACACCACACACACACAGGCACGCATGCACACACACACACACACACACACAGGCACGCATGCACACACACACACACGCACGCACGCACACACACACACACACACACACACACACACAGGCACGCATGCACACACACACACACACACACATAGGCACGCACGCACACGCACGCACACACAGGCACGCACGCACACGCACACACACACACGCACACGCACACACAGGCACGCATGCACACACACACGCACGCACACACACACACACAAGCGCACACGCATGCATACACATGCACGCAGGCGCACGCACACACACACACGCGCACGCACACGCACGCACACACATGCACGCAGGCGCACGCACACACACACACATGCGCACACACACGTACACACACACACACACACACACACACTGGCTTTGACAACAACATGTTAACGTATTTTCTAAGAAAGACAAATTGGTGACACTTGTGGTTCCTCTGCCTCCGCCTGCGGCTTGGACCTCACTGGGGTTGTGGTTCCTCTGCCTCCGCCTGCGGCTAGGACTTCACTGGGGTTGTGGTTCCTCTGCCTCCGCCTGCGGCTTGGACCTCACTGGGGTTGTGGTTCCTCTGCCTCCGCCTGCGGCTAGGACTTCACTGGGGTTGTGGCCAAAGCTCTGTGACTGGGAAACAGACATGGAGAGAAAGTCTGGTTTTGTCTCAAATAGCACCCTATTGCCGAGGGGAGAGTGGGGTATGTTGATTTCCTAGGGGAGAGTGGGGTATGTTGATTGCCTAGGGGAGAGTGGGGGATGGTGATTGCCTAGGGGAGAGTGGGGTATGTTGATTACCTAGGGGAGAGTGGGGGATGTTGATTGCCTAGGGGAGAGTGGGGGATGGTGATTGCCTAGGGGAGAGTGGGGGATGTTGATTGCCTAGGGGAGAGTGGGGTATGCTGATTACCTAGGGGAGAGTGGGGGATGTTGATTGCCTAGGGGAGAGTGGGGTATGCTGATTACCTAGGGTAGAGTGGGGTAAATTGATTTCCTAGGGGAAAGTGGGGTACTTTCAGCATCAAGGGAAATATATTATTCTTTCTAACAAAGATATCTACATACACTATACAGTGAATATAACATAGTATGTGGATACTCCTTCAAATGAGTGGATTAAGATATTTCAGCAACACCCGTTGCTGACAGGTGTATAAAATCGAGGTCACAGCCATGCAATCTCCATAGACAAACATTGGCAGAAGAATGGCCTCACTGAAAAGTTTCTGCTACTGTTTGATACTGTATGGTACTGTATGGTACTGTATGGTACTGTATAATATGATACTGTATGGTACTGTATGGTACTGTATGGTACTGTATGGTACTGTATAATATGATACTGTATGGTACTGTATGGTACTGTATGGTACTGTATGGTACTGTATAATATGATACTGTATGGTACTGTATGGTACTGTATGGTACTGTATGGTACTGTATAATATGATACTGTATGGTACTGTATGGTACTGTATGGTACTGTATGGTACTGTATAATATGATACTGTATGGTATGGTATTGTATGGTACTGTATAATACTGTATGGTATTGTATGGTACTGTATGGTACTGTATGGTACTGTATAATATGATACTGTATGGTACTGTATGGTACTGTATGGTACTGTATGGTATGGTACTGTATGGTACTGTATGATACTGTATGGTACTGTATGGTATGGTACTGTATGGTACTGTATGGTACTGTATGGTACTGTATAATATGATACTGTATGGTACTGTATGGTACTGTATGGTATGGTATTGTATGGTACTGTATGGTACTGTATAATATGATACTGTATGGTATTGTATGGTACTGTATGGTACTGTATAATATGATACTGTATGGTACTGTATGGTACTGTATGGTACTGTATGGTACTGTATAATATGATACTGTATGGTACTGTATGGTACTGTATGGTACTGTATGGTATGGTATTGTATGGTACTGTATGGTACGGTATGGTAATGTATGGTATTGTACTGTTTGGTACTGTATGGTAATGTATGGTACTGTATGGTACTGTTTGGTATTGTACTGTTTGGTACTATATGATACTGTATGGTACTGTATGGTAATGTATGGTACTGTATGGTACTGTATGGTACTGTATGGTACTGTTTGGTATTGTACTGTTTGGTACTATATGATACTGTATGGTACTGTATGGTACTGTATGGTACTGTATGGTAATGTATGGTAATGTATGGTACTGTATGGTAATGTATGGTAATGTATGGTACTGTATGGTAATGTATGGTACTGTATGGTACTGTATGGTAATGTATGGTAATGTATGGTACTGTATGGTAATGTATGGTACTGTATGGTACTGTATGGTACTGTATGGTAATGTATGGTACTGTATGGTAATGTATGGTAATGTATGGTAATGTATGGTATTGTATGGAGGAGTATTTGACATGTCTAAATTATTACACAGCTGGTCCATGTGTCTGGACAGACAGGCTTGTAGACGACCAGTCAGTTACTATCCTCAGTTCTGTTCTGTTCTGCTAGAGAGAAGCTGGTCCATGTATCTGGACAGACAGGCTTGTAGACGACCAGTCAGTTACTATCCTCAGTTCTGTTCTGTTCTGCTAGAGAGAAGCTGGTCCATGTATCTGGACAGACAGGCTTGTAGACGACCAGTCAGTTACTATCCTCAGTTCTGTTCTGTTCTGCTAGAGAGAAGCTGGTCCATGTATCTGGACAGACAGGCTTGTAGACGACCAGTCAGTTACTATCCTCAGTTCTGTTCTGTTCTGCTAGAGAGAAGCTGGTCCATGTGTCTGGACAGACAGGCTTGTAGACGACCAGTCAGTTACTATCCTCAGTTCTGTTCTGCTAGAGAGAAGAATGAGATTTGATTGATGGAACAATATGTTCTCCATCCAGCCATGCTGTCATGCATGAACAGTCACGAACAAGAGGAGCTGTCTGTGTAGGAGAGAGAGGAAGAGAGAGTGAGAGAGAGAGAGAGAGAGAGAGAGAGAGAGAGAGAGAGAGAGAGGGTGAGAGAGAGAGAGGGAGAGAGAGGTGAGAGGAGAGAGAAGAGAGAGAG
>NW_021822297.1:607728-631720 GCF_901001165.1 Salmo trutta
TGCCACCTTCCTATCCCTAGTCTCTCTCCCGACCCTCCTCTCTCTCTCTCCCTGCCACCTCCTCTCCTAGTCTCTCTCCCGACCCTCCTCTCTCTCTCTCCCTGCTACCTCCTCTCCTAGTCTCTCTCCCGACCCTCCTCTCTCTCTCCCTGCCACCTCCTCTCCTAGTCTCTCTCCCGACCCTCCTCTCTCTCTCCCTGCTACCTCCTCTCCTAGTCTCTCTCCCGACCCTCCTCTCTCTCTCCCAGCCCTCTCCTCTCTCTCCAGCCACCTCCTCTCTCTCCCAGCCCTCTCTCTCTCCCTGCCACCTCCTCTCTCCCTGCCATCTCCTCTCTTCTCTCTCTCCCTGCCACCATCTCTCTCCCTGCCATCTCCTCTCTTCTCTCTCTCCCAGCCCTCTCCTCTCTCTCCCTGCCACCTCCTCTCTCCCTGCCATCTCCTCTCTTCTCCTCTCTCTCCCAGCCCTCTCCTCTCTCTCCCTGCCACCACCTCTCTCCCTGCCATCTCCTCTCTTCTCTCTCTCCCTGCCACCACCTCTCTCCCTGCCATCTCCTCTCTTCTCCTCTCTCTCCCAGCCACCTCCTCTCCCCAGCCCTCTCCTCTCTCCCTGCCACCACCTCTCTCTCCCCGCCACCTCCTCTCTCTCCCTGCCACCTCCTCTCTCTCTCCCTGCCACCTCCTCTCTCTCTCTCCCTGCCCACCTCCTCTCTCCCTGCCACCTCCTCTCTTCTCCTCTCTCTCCCAGCCCTCTCCTCTCTCTCCCAGCCACCTCCTCTCTCTCCCAGCCCTCTCCTCTCTCTCCCTGCCACCTCCTCTCTCCCTGCCATCTCCTCTCTTCTCTCTCTCCCTGCCACCACCTCTCTCCCTGCCATCTCCCCTCTTCTCTCTCTCCCTGCCACCTCCTCTCTCCCTGCCATCTCCTCTCTTCTCCTCTCTCTCCCTGCCACCACCTCTCTCCCTGCCATCTCCTCTCTTCTGCTCTCTCTCCCAGCCACCTCCTCTCCCAGCCCTCACCTCTCTCCCTGCCACCACCTCTCTCTCCCCGCCACCTCCTCTCGCTCTCCCCGCCACCTCCTCTCTCTCTCCCTGCCACCTCCTCTCTCTCTCCCTGCCACCTCCTCTCTCTCTCTCCCTGCCACCTCCTCTCTCTCTCTCCCTGCCACCTCCTCTCTCTCTCTCCCTGCCATCTCCTCTCTTCTCTCTCTCCCTGCCACCACCTCTCTCCCTGCCATCTCCTCTCTTCTCCTCTCTCTCCCAGCCACCTCCTCTCCCAGCCCTCTCCTCTCTCCCTGCCACCACCTCTCTCTCCCTGCCACCTCCTCTCTCTCTCCCCGCCACCTCCTCTCTCTCTCCCTGCCACCTCCTCTCTCTCCCTGCCACCTCCTCTCTCTCTCCCTGCCACCTCCTCTCTCTCTCCCTGCCACCTCCTCTCTCTCTCTCCCTGCCACCTCCTCTCTCTCTCTCCCTGCCACCTCCTCTCTCTCTCTCCCTGCCACCTCCTCTCTCTCTCTCCCTGCCATCTCCTCTCTTCTCTCTCTCCCTGCCACCACCTCTCTCTCTCCCTGCCACCTCCTCTCTCTCTCCCTGCCACCTCCTCTCTCTCTCCCTGCCACCTCCTCTCTTCTACTCTCTCTCTCCCCGCTATCTCTCTCCTACTCTCTCTCTCCCAGTCACATCCTCTCCCCTGCCATTCTCTCCTCCTCCTCCAAGAAACTACATCCTAAATTGCACCCTATTCCCTATATAAAGCACTACTTTTGACCAGGGCCCTATAGGGATTATGGTGCCATTTGGGGCTAAGCCTATGAAGTGACTCTAAATTGGTTAAGTGCCCTTCAGCTATGAGGAGTCATCTTGTGTGACCTTTCCATCTCTGTCTTTGCGTCAACATGGAGCAATATTACATGTTCTCAGGTCATCACCATGAATGTTAATGTGTTCTTTCAGATGCCCCTACACTACCAGTCATTATCCTATACACTAACAGTCATTATCACATACACTACCAGTCATTATCCTATACACTACCAGTCATTATCGCATACACTACCGGTCATTATCCTATACACTACCGGTCATTATCACATACACTACCAGTCATTATCCTATACACTACCAGTCATTATCACATACACTACCAGTCATTGTCACATACACTACCAGTCATTGTCACATACACTACCAGTCATTATCACATACACTACCAGTCATTGTCACATACACTACCAGTCATTGTCACATACACTACCAGTCATTGTCACATACACTACCAGTCATTATCACATACACTACCGGTCATTATCACATACACTACCGGTCATTATCACATACACTGCCGGTCATTATCACATACACTGCCGGTCATTATCACATACACTACCGGTCATTATCCTATACACTACCAGTCATTATCACATACACTACCAGTCATTATCCTATACACTACCAGTCATTATCGCATACACTACCAGTCATTATCACATACACTACCGGTCATTATCGCATACACTACCAGTCATTATCACATACACTACCAGTCATTATCCTATACACTACCAGTCATTATCACATACACTACCAGTCATTATCACATACACTACCAGTCATTATCACATACACTACCGGTCATTATCACATACACTGCCGGTCATTATCACATACACTACCAGTCATTATCACATACACTACCGGTCATTATCCTATACACTACCGGTCATTATCACATACACTACCGGTCATTATCACATACACTACCGGTCATTATCACATACACTACCGGTCATTATCACATACACTACCGGTCATTATCACATACACTACCAGTCATTATCACATACACTACCAGTCATTATCCTATACACTACCGGTCATTATCGCGTACACTACCGGTCATTATCGCGTACACTACCGGTCATTATCGCATACACTGCCGGTCATTATCACATACACTGCCGGTCATTATCGCATACACTACCAGTCATTATCGCATACACTACCAGTCATTATCACGTACACTACCGGTCATTATCACATACACTGCCGGTCATTATCGCATACACTACCAGTCATTATCACATACACTACCAGTCATTCAGGGTTTTTCTTTATTTTTTACTATTTTCTACATTGTAGGATAATAGTGAAGACATAAACTATGAAATAACACATATTGAATCATGTAGTAACCAAAAAAGTGTTAAACAAATCAAAATATATTTTATATTTGAGATTCTTCAAAGTAGCTTTGCACACTCTTGGCATTCTCTCAACCAGCTTCACCTGGAATGCTTTTCCAACAGTCTTGAAGGAGTAGTAGTCCAGTCACTGTCCAGTCTAATGAAGATGGGTCTGCCTGATGGGGAATAACAGTCCAGTCTAATGCAGATGGGTCTGCCTGATGGGGAATAACAGTCCAGTCTGATGAAGATGGGTCTGCCTGATGGGGAATAACAGTCCAGTCTAATGCAGATGGGTCTGCCTGATGGGGAATAACAGTCCAGTCTGATGCAGATGGGTCTGCCTGATGGGGAATAACAGTCCAGTCTAATGCAGATGGGTCTGCCTGATGGGGAATAACAGTCCAGTCTAATGCAGATGGGTCTGCCTGATGGGGAATAACAGTCCAGTCTAATGCAGATGGGTCTGCCTGATGGGGAATAACAGTCCAGTCTAATGAAGATGGGTCTGCCTGATGGGGAATAACAGTCCAGTCTAATGAAGATGGGTCTGCCTGATGGGGAATAACAGTCCAGTCTAATGAAGATGGGTCTGCCTGATGGGGAATAACAGTCCAGTCTAATGAACATGGGTCTGCCTGATGGGGAATAACAGTCCAGTCATTGTGTCCATCCTCAGTGCTGAAAACTAGCTAAGAGTCACCTTCAAATGTCTATTTTGTGTTTGTGATTCTCAACCTTCTTTAACCTTCATAGACCCGTGGCCCAGATAATATGACAGTCAGGCTAGTGAAGACTACTGGACTCCTGTATTAAATACAACATCTCTGTTTCCTCCTCCTCCTCCTCTCCCTGGGACAGTCTCAGAAACAGAATGTAGATCTGAGCAGGCAGGCCAAGTTCGCCCAGACGCCGTCCTTCGCTCTGTTCGTCACCCTGAAGAACGTGGTGTGTAAGATCGGAGAAGATGCGGAGGTCCTCATGTCGCTCTACGACCCCGTTGAGTCAAAGTTCATCAGGTGTGTAACCTCTATGACATCATAGGGTTAAAGGTCATCATGTACAGTACATAGAGCCCATAGGGAGAGCGTTGCATTGTGGGTTTTGTAGTCGACTTGAGCTTCAACAGATTTCCGCAACGATTTTCACAAGTTACTACCCAACCTTATTATAACGACAAATTTAAACATTTGCTCACAAAAAAATATAGTTTTTATTTAAACACTGTAAATTGTAGGAGTTAGTAGTTTTGAGTGGTTTATTCCTTTTAAGGTTGAAGGTCATCAGGTATGTTCCTCTATGACCCTCTGAGGGTTAAAGTTTATCAGGTAAGCCAAGGGTCGCAAGAGTTCTGGACACTTCCTCAAATTTCCCAGGTTTTCCTGAAATCTCAGTTGGAGGATTCCCCCCCCTGCTTATTTCCTCACTATTCCGGGAATGCTCTCATCAGGATTTCAGGAAAACCTCTGAATCATGGGAATAGTATTGTCCTAGGCCTGAGTCCAGAGCCAGGAACGTGACAGAACAGACCCAGCTGCTAGCCTGCCTGGGGATTTGCTATTGTTCCAGGATTTACAGCAACAAATAGTGTTTATGAAACATCTCACCTGTGTACGACATTAGTCATTTGATTGTCATTTGTTCATCAAGAGACTAGAGAGTTGATTTGTGATGCCAGATTGTAAAGTTAAAAGGTTCATGTTGGTTCTTCCCCTCTCAGTGAGAATTACCTGGTGCGATGGTCCAGTCAAGGCCTGGTCAAAGACATAGACCAGCTCCATAACCTGAGATCAGTCTTCACTGTAAGTATATGTAGAGTGTTGGCTGCTGCTGCATGCTTGTTTACCCAGACCTGTCATGAGGGGTGTTGGAGTGTGTGTGTGTTTACCCAGCCCTGTCATGAGGGATGATGGAGTGTGTGTGTGTGTGTGTGTGTGTGTGTGTGTGTCTGTGTGTGTGTGTACACCCCTGTTTGAGGGGGCGGTGTTTGTGAAGCTCCCCAGCTTTGAAAGAAAGAGAACGACCCAGAGCGAACCGGCTTGTTTGTCAAATGTCACCTCTCTACTAATGGCTGGCCAAGGGCAGCCGGGTTACCAAGCGCCTACGTACGACGAGCAAGTTGGCGCCCGCTACTCGCTGCTCCGCTCGCTACACTGGCGGCACAGCATGGATCACAGCAGGACATGAACCATGGACACAATTAAATAGGGAGTTAAAGCAATTTGGGGGCGAAAACTGCTGCCTTAACAAAAGTTTATCCTCCTTGAAAAGGTTCTGAACAATTGTTCTCTCAGCCCTGCCTGGCTCGCTGTCGTTGTTGTTCCTGCTGCAGCCTAGTAAACAGATCAGCCTGGCTCGCTGTCGTTGTTGTTCCTGCTGCAGCCTAGTAAACAGATCAGCCTGGCTCGCTGTCGTTGTTGTTCCCGCTGCAGCCTAGTAAACAGATCAGCCTGGCTCGCTGTCGTTGTTGTTCCTGCTGCAGCCTAATGAACAGATCAGCCTCGCTCGCTGTCGTTGTTGTTCCTGCTGCAGCCTAGTAAACAGATCAGCCTGGCTCGCTGTTGTTGTTGTTCCTGCTGCAGCCTAGTAAACAGATCAGCCTGGCTCGCTGTTGTTGTTGTTCCTGCTGCAGCCTAGTAAACAGATCAGCCTGGCTCGCTGTCGTTGTTGTTCCTGCTGCAGCCTAATGAACAGATCAGCCTGGCTCGCTGTCGTTGTTGTTCCCGCTGCAGCCTAGTAAACAGATCAGCCTGGCTCGCTGTCGTTGTTGTTCCTGCTACAGCCTAGTAAACAGGTCAGCCTGGCTCGCTGTCGTTGTTGTTCCCGCTGCAGCCTAGTAAACAGATCAGCCTGGCTCGCTGTCGTTGTTGTTCCTGCTGCAGCCTAATAAACAGATCAGCCTGGTGGTGTTACTGCTGCAGCCTAGTAAACAGATCAGCCTGGTGGTGTTACTGCTGCTGCCTAATAAACAGATCAGCCTGGTGGTGTTACTGCTGCAGCCTAATACCACAGATCAGCCTGGTGGTGTTACTGCTGCAGCCTAATAAACAGATCAGCCTGGTGGTGTTACTGCTGCAGTCTAACAGATCAGCCTGGTGGTGTTACTGCTGCAGCCTAATAAACAGATCAGCCTGGTGGTGTTACTGCTGCAGCCTAGTAAACAGATCAGCCTGGTGGTGTTACTGCTGCAGCCTAATAAACAGATCAGCCTGGTGGTGTTACTGCTGCAGCCTAATAAGCAGATCAGCCTGGTGGTGTTACTGCTGCAGCCTAATAAGCAGATCAGCCTGGTGGTGTTACTGCTGCAGCCTAATAAGCAGATCAGCCTGGTGGTGTTACTGCTGCAGCCTAATAAACAGATCAGCCTGATGAGAAACTAAAACCAGATTGGATAGCAGATGATGTCTTTATTGGCCTCATCGTAAAGATACAGAGTCAATGTAACTAGAATTGTGTACAACAAGTCAAATTTTGAATGTGCACTTTGGCAGCACAGGGGGCTGGTGGCATCTTAATTGGGGAGGACAGGCTCATAGTGATGTCTGGATGGAATGGTATCAAACACGTGGTTTCTATGCGCTTTAAACCATTCCATTTACTCTGTTCCAGACATTATTATGATCCGTCCTCCCCCCAGCAGCTTCCTGTGTTGGGCTGTTACCATGGTAATACTGACTCATTCACTGTGTTGGGTGTAGTGTAAAGGAACAGTTGGACAGTACTGTTACCATGGTAATACTGACTCATTCACTGTGTTGGGTGTAGTGTAAAGGGACAGTTGGACAGTACTGTTACCATGGTAATACTGACTCATTCACTGTGTTGGGTGTAGTGTAAAGGGACAGTTGGACAGTACTGTTACCATGGTAATACTGACTCATTCACTGTGTTGGGTGTAGTGTAAAGGGACAGTTGGACAGTACTGTTACCATGGTAATACTGACTCATTCACTGTGTTGGGTGTAGTGTAAAGGAACAGTTGGACAGCATAGCTCCATGGTGATATACAATAGCTTTAGTCTTTCTCAGCGTTTCCTCATCCTGGTCCCGGGGACCCAACGAGGGGTTTGTTTGTTGTTCCCTGGCACGACACGTCCCCGTTCAAATGTTCACCTCATCTTTTTCATCTAGCTTTCAGTCAGGTGTGTAGTACTAGGGCAGGAACTAAAATGTGCAGCCATTTATGTCCCCAGGACCACAATTAAGAAACACTTCTATCCACACTGAACAAGAATATAAACACAACAGGTAAAGTGTTGGTCTCATGTTTCATGAGCTGAAATAAAAGATCCCAGAAATGTTCCGTACGCACAAAAAGCTTTTACATCCCTGTTAGTGAGCTCTTCTCCTTTGATTAGTTAATTAATCCATCTGACAGGTGTGGCATGTCAACAAGCTGATCAAACAGCATCATTACACAATTGTTGCAATGTTGCCTTTCTATTTTCTATTTCTATAAATGATTTGTTTCCCCGCTGTAACTGAAGGTGTGTAGGAATACAAGACGTTTACAGGTTGACTTGGGTGGTTTTTCTCCTCCAATACCACCGCTGAGTCTATTGGTTGTTGTTGTTGTTTTCCAGGACCTTGGGAGTGAGGATTTAAAGAGAGAGAAGATCAGCTTTGTGTGTCAGATCGTTAGAGTCGGACGGATGGAGCTACGTGACAACAACACCAAGAAGCTGACCTCTGGACTGAGGAGACCCTTTGGAGTAGCAGGTAAACTGTCTGGAGCCGGAGTATAGACTACTGGAACTAGCCTGGGTACCAGTCTGTTTGTGCTAACGTTCCTCTAGCCTGGGTACCAGTCTGTTTGTGCTAACGTTCCTCTAGCCTGGGTACCAGTCTGTTTGTGCTAACATTCCTCTAGCTTGGGTACCAGTCTGTTTGCGCTAACATTCCTCTAGCCTGGGTACCAGTCTGTTTGTGCTAACATTCCTCTAGCCTGGGTACCAGTCTGTTTGTGCTAACATTCCTCTAGCCTGGGTACCAGTCTGTTTGTGCTAACTTTTCTCTAGCCTGGGTACCAGTCTGTTTGTGCTAACGTTCCTCTAGCCTGGGTGCCAGACTGTTTGTGCTAACATTCCTCTAGCCTGGGTACCAGTCTGGTTGTGCTAACATTCCTCTAGCCTGGGTACCAGTCTGTTTGTGCTAACATTCCTCTAGCCTGGGTACCAGTCTGTTTGTGCTAACATTCCTCTAGCCTGGGTACCAGTCTGTTTGTGCTAACATTCCTCTAGCCTGGGTACCAGTCTGTTTGTGCTAACATTCCTCTAGCCTGGGTACCAGTCTGTTTGTGCTAACATTCCTCTAGCCTGGGTACCAGTCTGTTTGTGCTAACATTCCTCTAGCCTGGGTACCAGTCTGTTTGTGCTAACATTCCTCTAGCCTGGGTACCAGTCTGTTTGTGCTAACATTCCTCTAGCCTGGGTACCAGTCTGTTTGTGCTAACTTTTCTCTAGCCTGGGTACCAGTCTGTTTGTGCTAACGTTCCTCTAGCCTGGGTGCCTGACTGTTTGTGCTAACATTCCTCTAGCCTGGGTACCAGTCTGTTTGTGCTAACATTCCTCTAGCCTGGGTACCAGTCTGGTTGTGCTAACATTCCTCTAGCCTGGGTACCAGTCTGTTTGTGCTAACATTCCTCTAGCCTGGGTACCAGTCTGTTTGTGCTAACATTCCTCTAGCCTGGGTACCAGTCTGTTTGTGCTAACTTTTCTCTAGCCTGGGTACCAGTCTGTTTGTGCTAACGTTCCTCTAGCCTGGGTGCCTGACTGTTTGTGCTAACATTCCTCTAGCCTGGGTACCAGTCTGTTTGTGCTAACATTCCTCTAGCCTGGGTACCAGTCTGTTTGTGCTAACATTCCTCTAGCCTGGGTACCAGTCTGGTTGTGCTAACATTCCTCTAGCCTGGGTACCAGTCTGGTTGTGCTAACATTCCTCTAGCCTGGGTACCAGTCTGTGCTAACATTCCTCTAGCCTGGGTACCAGTCTGTTTGTGCTAACTAGCCTGGGTACCAGTCTGTGCTAACATTCCACTTATTGTACCCTGTGTCATATCCCCAACATGTTTAGCATATGAAACAGAGCACAAGGAGTGCAATATTGGCACGAAACAGGTCTGGATTTGAGGCTACACTGTAAGTGTATCCATGTTACCAGATCACTGACTGGACCCACAGTACAGGTCCCTCCAGCCAAACAGAAGCTGAGGGGAAGAACTAGAATGGGTAGAAGCTCCTCAGACCACTGCCATCTGGCAGTACAATCAATATGGCCACCGCTCCACCCATCACGGAACGTTGACTTGGAATGGGAATATTAGTTCTATTCATTCCATTGCTATGCTCTCTGTTCTACGGTGTGGCTTGAAAGTCACTGGTTTCTAGAGACTTTATTCTCGTTTCGGAATGGCTGCAATTCTGGAACCCGACTTCCTTTTGTAAAAAATATCTTATCCACTTAGCCTATCTCCTTTCACCTGCTGCTCCGTGCTCAGTCACTCCTTTCACCTGCTGCTCCGTGCTCAGTCACTCCTTTCACCTGCTGCTCCGTGCTCAGTCACTCCTTTCACCTGCTGCTGCTCCGTGCTCAGTCACTCCTTTCACCTGCTGCTCCGTGCTCAGTCACTCCTTTCACCTGCTGCTCCCTGCTCAGTCACTCCTTTCACCTGCTGCTCCCTGCTCAGTCACTCCTTTCACCTGCTGCTGCTCCGTGCTCAGTCACTCCTTTCACCTGCTGCTCCGTGCTCAGTCACTCCTTTCACCTGCTGCTGCTCCGTGCTCAGTCACTCCTTTCACCTGCTGCTGCTCCGTGCTCAGTCACTTCTTTCACCTGCTGCTCCGTGCTCAGTCACTCCTTTCACCTGCTGCTCCGTGCTCAGTCACTTCTTTCACCTGCTGCTCCGTGCTCAGTCACTCCTTTCACCTGCTGCTCCGTGCTCAGTCACTCTTTTCACCTGCTGCTCCGTGCTCAGTCACTCCTTTCACCTGCTGCTCCGTGCTCAGTCACTCCTTTCACCTGCTGCTCCGTGCTCAGTCACTCCTTGACCCTGCTGCTGCTCCGTGATCAGTCACTCCTTGACCCTGCTGCGCCGTGGTCAGTCACTCCTTGACCCTGCTGCTGCTCCGTGGTCAGTCACTCCTTGACCCTGCTGCTGCTCCGTGTTCAGTCTCTCCTTGACCCTGCTGCGCTGTGGTCAGTCACTCCTTGACTCTGCTGCTGCTCCGTGGTCAGTCACTCCTTGACTCTGCTGCTCTGTGGTCAGTCACTCCTTGACTCAGCTGTTGCTCCGTGGTCAGTCACTCCTTGACTCTTCTGTTGCTCCGTGTTCAGTCACTCCTTGACTCTTCTGTTGCTCTGTGTTCAGTCACTCCTTGACTCGTCTGTTCCTCCGTGGTCAGTCACTCCTTGACCCTGCTGCTGCGCCGTGGTCAGTCACTCCTTGACCCTGCTGCTGCTCCGTGGTCAGTCACTCCTTGACCCTGCTGCTGCTCCGTGGTCAGTCACTCCTTGACCCTGCTGCTGCTCCGTGGTCAGTCACTCCTTGACCCTGCTGCTGCTCCGTGGTCAGTCACTCCTTGACTCGTCTGTTGCTCCGTGGTCAGTCACTCCTTGACTCTGCTGCTCTGTGGTCAGTCACTCCTTGACTCAGCTGTTGCTCCGTGGTCAGTCACTCCTTGACTCTTCTGTTGCTCTGTGTTCAGTCACTCCTTGACTCGTCTGTTGCTCCGTGGTCAGTCACTCCTTGACCCTGCTGCTCTGTGGTCAGTCACTCCTTGACTCTTCTGTTGCTCTGTGTTCAGTCACTCCTTGACTCGTCTGTTGCTCCGTGGTCAGTCACTCCTTGACCCTGCTGCTCTGTGGTCAGTCACTCCTTGACTCTGCTGCTCCTTCCACACAGAAGTTGAAACAAACGCAGCTCTGTGTCTGTTGTAACAGCAGGCTATTGCAAACATAAACATGAGACAGGCAGGTTGTTTAGGGATTTAATGTTATTTTTACATGAAGCTATTTAAGCCAGCTGTATGTACACTACACATCATATAAACTAGCACTAGCAAGCCACAGACAGGCACTTCATAGGGATTTAATGTTATTTTTACATGAAGCTATTTAAGCCAGCTGTATGTAGACTACACATCATATAAACTAGCACTAGCAAGCCACAGACAGGCACTTAATAGGGATTTAATGTTATTTTTACATGAAGCTATTTAAGCCAGCTGTATGTAGACTACACATCATATAAACCAGCACTAGCAAGCCACAGACAGGCACTTCATAGGGATTTAATGTCATTTTTGAATTTTCCTTCCATTCATTGGTTAAACAGGAGACAGACTGCTGGCTATATGGCAGCATACCTATTCAGATGACATCACACAAAACGCTCATTGTTTTGCCCCGATGCAATGTGTAGAATGTATCTCGCTTGTGCTACGGCGATAGAGAAGGTTATAGACTTTATGTACTGTTTAACATTGACCTTCTATACTATATGTCCTGTCTCTATCAGTAACAGACTGCTATACCATTGACCTTCTATATGTCCTGTCTCTATCAGTAACAGACTGCTATACCATTGATCTTCTATACTATATGTCCTGTCTCTATCAGTAACAGACTGCTATACCATTGACCTTCTATACTATATGTCCTGTCTCTATCAGTAACAGACTGCTGTACCATTGAACTTCTATACTATATGTCCTGTCTCTGTCAGTAACAGACTGCTATACCATTGACTTTCTATACTATATGTCCTGTCTCTGTCAGTAACAGACTGCTATACCATTGACCTTCTATACTATATGTCTCTATCAGTAACAGACTGCTGTACCATTGACCTTCTATACTATATGGCTCTGTCTCTATCAGTAACAGACTGCTATACCATTGACCTTCTATACTATATGTCTCTATCAGTAACAGACTGCTATACCATTGACCTTCTATATGTCCTGTCTCTATCAGTAACAGACTGCTATACCATTGTCCTTCTATACTATATGTCTCTATCAGTAACAGACTGCTATACCATTGACCTTCTATACTATATGTCCTGTCTCTATCAGTAACAGACTGCTATACCATTGACCTTCTATACTATATGTCTGTATCAGTAACAGACTGCTGTACCATTGACCTTCTATACTATATGTCCTGTCTCTATCAGTAACAGACTGCTATACCATTGACCTTCTATACTATATGTCTCTATCAGTAACATACTGCTATACCATTGACCTTCTATACTATATGTCCTGTCTCTATCAGTAACAGACTGCTATACCATTGACCTTCTATACTATATGTCCTGTCTCTATCAGTAACATACTGCTATACCATTGATCTTCTATACTATATGTCCTGTCTCTAACAGTAACAGACTGCTATACCATTAACCTTCTATACTATATGTCTCTATCAGTATCAGACTGCTGTACCATTGACCTTCTATACTATATGTCCTGTCTCTATCAGTAACATACTGCTATACCATTGACCTTCTATACTATATGTCCTGTCTCTATCAGTAACATACTGCTATACCATTGACCTTCTATACTATATGTCCTGTCTCTATCAGTAACAGACTGCTATACCATTGACCTTCTATACTATATGTCCTGTCTCTATCAGTAACATACTGCTATACCATTGACCTTCTATACTATATGTCCTGTCTCTATCAATAACAGACTGCTATACCATTGACCTTCTATACTATATGTCCTGTCTCTATCAGTAACATACTGCTATACCATTGACCTTCTATACTATATGTCCTGTCTCTATCAGTAACAGACTGCTGTACCATTGACCTTCTATACTATATGTCCTGTTTCTATCAGTAACAGACTGCTATACCATTGACCTTCTATACTATATGTCCTGTCTCTATCAATAACAGACTGCTATACCATTGACCTTCTATACTATATGTCCTGTCTCTAACAGTAATGGATGTGACTGACATCATAACAGGCAAGATGGATGATGAGGACAAGCAGCATTTCATCCCCTTCCAGCCGTGAGTATGAAATATAAACACACATACACACACACACTCCCATCCTTTACAGCACACTAAGTCATAAACCCATATTGATGTTTCAGTTCCTACTTTATCATGGGAAGATAAAATGTTGCATAAACACATCAAATATGGACCAGAACATAATGAAGTTCTATGTTGGACCTCTATGGACCAGAACATTATATAGGTCTATGTTGGGACCTCTATGGACCAGAACATTATATAGGTCTATGTTGGGACCTCTATGGACCAGAACATTATATAGGTCTATGTTGGGACCTCTATGGACCAGAACATTATATAGGTCTATGTTGGGACCTCTATGGACCAGAACATTATATAGGTCTATGTTGGGACCTCTATGGACCAGAACATTATATAGGTCTATGTTGGGACCTCTATGGACCAGAACATTATATAGGTCTATGTTGGGACCTCTATGGACCAGAACATTATATAGGTCTATGTTGGGACCTCTATGGACCAGAACATATATAGGTCTATGTTGGGACCTCTATGGACCAGAACATTATATAGGTCTATGTTGGGACCTCTATGGACCAGAACATTATATAGGTCTATGTTGGGACCTCTATGGACCAGAACATAAGGTCTACGTTAGGGTAGTACTCTGACCTCTATGGACCAGAACATAAGGTCTACGTTAGGGTAGTACTCTGACCTCTATGGACCAGAACATAAGGTCTATGTTAGGGTAGTACTCTGACCTCTATGGACCAGAACATAAGGTCTACGTTAGGGTAGTACTCTGACCTCTATGGACCAGAACATAAGGTCTACGTTAGGGTAGTACTCTGACCTCTATGGACCAGAACATTAGGTCTACGTTAGGTTAGTACTCTGACCTCTATGGACCAGAACATAAGGTCTATGTTAGGGTAGTACTCTGACCTCTATGGACCAGAACATAAGGTCTACGTTAGGGTAGTACTCTGACCTCTATGGACCAGAACATAAGGTCTACGTTAGGGTAGTACTCTGACCTCTATGGACCAGAACATAAGGTCTACGTTAGGGTAGTACTCTGACCTCTATGGACCAGAACATAAGGTCTATGTTAGGGTAGTACTCTGACCTCTATGGACCAGAACATAAGGTCTACGTTAGGGTAGTACTCTGACCTCTATGGACCAGAACATAAGGTCTACGTTAGGGTAGTACTCTGACCTCTATGGACCAGAACATAAGGTCTACGTTAGGGTAGTACTCTGACCTCTATGGACCAGAACATAAGGTCTACGTTAGGGTAGTACTCTGACCTCTATGGACCAGAACATTATGTAGGTCTATGTTGGGACCACTATGGACCAGAACATAAGGTCTATGTTAGGGTAGTACTCGGACCTCTGTCCCTGAAGCCGTCTCCTCTACCGTAGAAGCAGTGTGTAGAGTAGACTGGGCCTGCATCTGAAACAGCATCCTATTCCCTATTTGTTTTTATTATGGATCTCCATTAGTTCCTGTCAAGGCAGCAGCTACTCTTCCTGGGGTTTATTATGGATCCCCAGTAGTTCCTGGCAAGGCAGCAGCTACTCTTCCTGGGGTTTATTATGGATCCCCAGTAGTTCCTGGCAAGGCAGCAGCTACTCTTCCTGGGGTTTATTATGGATCCCTATTAGTTCCTGCCAAGGCAGCAGCTACTCTTCCTGGGGTTTATTATGGATCCCCATTAGTTCCTGTCAAGGCAGCAGCTACTCTTCCTGGGGTTTATTATGGATCCCCATTAGTTCCTGCCAAGGCAGCAGCTACTCTTCCTGGGGTTTATTATGGATCCCTATTAGTTCCTGTCAAGGCAGCAGCTACTCTTCCTGGGGTTTATTATGGATCCCCATTAGTTCCTGCCAAGGCAGCAGCTACTCTTCCTGGGGTTTATTATGGATCCCCAGTAGTTCCTGCCAAGGCAGCGGCTACTCTTCCTGGGGTTTATTATGGATCCCCATTAGTTCCTGCCAAGGCAGCAGCTACTCTTCCTGGGGTTTATTATGGATCCCCATTAGTTCCTGTCAAGGCAGCAGCTACTCTTCCTGGGGTTTATTATGGATCCCCATTAGTTCCTGCCAAGGCAGCAGCTACTCTTCCTGGGGTTTATTATGGATCCCTATTAGTTCCTGTCAAGGCAGCAGCTACTCTTCCTGGGGTTTATTATGGATCCCTATTAGTTCCTGCCAAGGCAGCAGCTACTCTTCCTGGGGTTTATTATGGATCCCCAGTAGTTCCTGCCAAGGCAGCGGCTACTCTTCCTGGGGTTTATTATGGATCCCCATTAGTTCCTGCCAAGGCAGCAGCTACTCTTCCTGGGGTTTATTATGGATCCCCATTAGTTCCTGTCAAGGCAGCAGCTACTCTTCCTGGGGTTTATTATGGATCCCCATTAGTTCCTGCCAAGGCAGCGGCTACTCTTCCTGGGGTTTATTATGGATCCCCAGTAGTTCCTGCCAAGGCAGCGGCTACTCTTCCTGGGGTTTATTATGGATCCCCATTAGGTCCTGTCAAGGCAGCAGCTACTCTTCCTGGGGTTTATTATGGATCCCCATTAGTTCCTGTCAAGGCAGCAGCTGCTCTTCCTGGGGTTTATTATGGATCCCCATTAGTTCCTGCCAAGGCAGCAGCTACTCTTCCTGGGGTTTATTATGGATCCCCATTAGTTCCTGCCAAGGCAGCAGCTACTCTTCCTGGGGTTTATTGTGGATCCCCATTAGTTCCTGCCAAGGCAGCAGCTACTCTTCCTGGGGTTTATTATGGATCCCCATTAGTTCCTGCCAAGGCAGCAGCTACTCTTCCTGGGGTTTATTATGGATCCCCATTAGTTCCTGTCAAGGCAGCAGCTACTCTTCCTGGGGTTTATTATGGATCTCCATTAGATCCTGTCAAGGCAGCAGCTACTCTTCCTGGGGTTTATTATGGATCCCCGTTAGTTCCTGCCAAGGCAGCAGCTACTCTTCCTGGGGTTTATTATGGATCCCCAGTAGTTCCTGCCAAGGCAGCGGCTACTCTTCCTGGGGTTTATTATGGATCCCCATTAGTTCCTGTCAAGGCAGCAGCTACTCTTCCTGGGGTTTATTATGGATCCCCATTAGTTCTTGCCAAGGCAGCAGCTACTCTTCCTGAGGCTTATTATGGATCCCCATTAGTTCCTGCCAAGGCAGCAGCTACTCTTCCTGGGGTTTATTATGGATCCCCATTAGTTCCTGCCAAGGCAGCAGCTACTCTTCCTGAGGTTTATTATGGATCCCCATTAGTTCCTGTCAAGGCAGCAGCTACTCTTCCTGGGGTTTATTATGGATCCCCATTAGTTCCTGTCAAGGCAGCAGCTACTCTTCCTGGGGTTTATTATGGATCCCCATTAGTTCCTGCCAAGGCAGCAGCTACTCTTCCTGGGGTTATTATGGATCCCCAGTAGTTCCTGGCAAGGCAGCAGCTACTCTTCCTGGGGTTTATTATGGATCCCCATTAGTTCCTGTCAAGGCAGCAGCTGCTCTTCCTGGGGTTTATTATGGATCCCCATTAGTTCCTGCCAAGGCAGCAGCTACTCTTCCTGGGGTTTATTATGGATCCCCATTAGTTCCTGCCAAGGCAGCAGCTACTCTTCCTGGGGTTTATTGTGGATCCCCATTAGTTCCTGCCAAGGCAGCAGCTACTCTTCCTGGGGTTTATTATGGATCCCCATTAGTTCCTGTCAAGGCAGCAGCTACTCTTCCTGGGGTTTATTATGGATCTCCATTAGATCCTGTCAAGGCAGCAGCTACTCTTCCTGGGGTTTATTATGGATCCCCGTTAGTTCCTGCCAAGGCAGCAGCTACTCTTCCTGGGGTTTATTATGGATCCCCAGTAGTTCCTGCCAAGGCAGCAGCTACTCTTCCTGGGGTTTATTATGGATCCCCAGTAGTTCCTGCCAAGGCAGCGGCTACTCTTCCTGGGGTTTATTATGGATCCCCATTAGTTCCTGTCAAGGCAGCAGCTACTCTTCCTGGGGTTTATTATGGATCCCCATTAGATCCTGTCAAGGCAGCAGCTACTCTTCCTGTGGTTTATTATGGATCCCCGTTAGTTCCTGCCAAGGCAGCAGCTACTCTTCCTGGGGTTTATTATGGATCCCCATTAGTTCCTGCCAAGGCAGCAGCTACTCTTCCTGGGGTTTATTATGGATCCCCATTAGTTCCTGCCAAGGCAGCAGCTACAATTCCTGGGGTTTATTATGGATCCCCATTAGTCCCTACCAAGGCAGCAGCTACTCTTCCTGGGGTTTATTATGGATCCCCATTAGTTCCTGCCAAGGCAGCAGCTACTCTTCCTGGGGTTTATTATGGATCCCCATTAGTTCCTGTCAAGGCAGCAGCTACTCTTCTTGGGGTTTATTATGGATCCCCATTAGTTCCTGTCAAGGCAGCAGCTACTCTTCCTGGGGTTTATTATGGATCCCCATTAGTTCCTGCCAAGGCAGCAGCTACTCTTCCTGGGGTTTATTATGGATCCCCATAGTTCCTGCCAAGGCAGCAGCTACTCTTCCTGGGGTTTATTATGGATCCCCATTAGTTCCTGTCAAGGCAGCAGCTACTCTTCCTGGGGTTTATTATGGATCCCCATTAGTTCCTGTCAAGGCAGCAGCTACTCTTCCTGGGGTTTATTATGGATCCCCATTAGTTCCTGTCAAGGCAGCAGCTACTCTTCCTGGGGTTTATTATGGATCCCCATTAGTTCCTGCCAAGGCAGCAGCTACTCTTCCTGGGGTTTATTATGGATCCCCATTAGTTCCTGCCAAGGCAGCAGCTACTCTTCCTGGGGTTTATTATGGATCCCCATTAGTTCCTGCCAAGGCAGCAGCTACTCTTCCTGGGGTTTATTATGGATCCCCATTAGTTCCTGCCAAGGCAGCAGCTACTCTTCCTGGGGTTTATTATGGATCCCCATTAGTTCCTGCCAAGGCAGCAGCTACTCTTCCTGGGGTTTATTATGGATCCCCATTAGTTCCTGCCAAGGCAGCAGCTACTCTTCCTGAGGTCCAAACACATTAAAGCACGTATAAAACAAAAGATAAAACACAGTACATCATATAACATTATTACACATCTACAATACTAAATGTATACAACAATATTACCATGTATGTGTGTGTCTGCACCTTTTTGTGTGTGTTTCTTCACAGTCCCCGTTGTTCCATACGGTGTATTTTGTTGTATGATTGGTCGGCTATTTGAGCCAGTAAATGGGTCTTTACTATTCTTAGGTAGTGGAATGACTTTAGCTTCCCTCCAGGCCTGAGGGAACATGCTCTCTAGTAGGCTTATATTGAAGATGTGGCAATATAGGAGTGGCAATATCGTCTGCTATTATGCTCAGTAATTTTCCGTCCAGATTGTCTGACCCGGTGGCTTGTCATTGTTGACAGACAACAATCTTCTTTTTCACCTCTCCACCCTGACTTTACGAAATTGGTCAGTAATATTTGGCTGTGTTGAGGTCAGAGTTTGTTTGCTGGCATGTCGTTCCCTATATAGTGCACTACTACCCTCTAGGCTCTGGTCTTAAAGTAGTGCACTAATATCCTATAGGCCCATGGTCTAAAGTAGTGCACTACTACCCTATACCGGCCCTGGTCTTAACGTAGTGCACACTACCCTCCCCCCTCCATCGGCCCTGGTCTAAAGTAGTTGCACTACTACCCTATAGACCCTGGTCTAAAGTAGTGCACTACTACCCTATAGGCCCTGGTCTAAAGTAGTGCACTACTACCCTATAGGCTCTGGTCTAAAGTAGTGCACTAATATCCTATAGGCCCTGGTCTAAAGTAGTGCACTACTACCCTATAGGCCCTGGTCTAAAGTAGTGCACTACTACCCTATAGGCCCTGGTCTAAAGTAGTGCACTACTACCCTATAGACCCTGGGTCTAAAGTAGTGCACTACTACCCTATAGACCCTGGTCTAAAGTAGTGCACTACTACCCTATGGGTCCTGGTCTAAAGTAGTGCACTACTACCCTATAGGCCCTGGTCTAAAGTAGTGCACTACTACCCTATAGGCCCTGGTCTAAAGTAGTGCACTACTACCCTATAGGCCCTGGTCTAAAGTAGTGCACTACTACCCTATAGGCCCTGGTCTAAAGTAGTGCACTACTACCCTATAGGCCCTGGTCTAATGTAGTGCACTACTACCCTATAGACCCTGGTCTAAAGTAGTGCACTACTACCCTATAGACCCTGGTCTAAAGTAGTGCACTACTACCCTATAGACCCTGGTCTAAAGTAGTGCACTACTACCCTATAGACCCTGGTCTAAAGTAGTGCACTACTACCCTATGGGTCCTGGTCTAAAGTAGTGCACTACTACCCTATAGACCCTGGTCTAAAGTAGTGCACTACTACCCTATAGACCCTGGTCTAAAGTAGTGCACTACTACCCTATAGGTCCTGGTCTAAAGTAGTGCACTAATATCCTATAGGCCCTGGTCTAAAGTAGTGCACTACTACCCTATAGACCCTGGTCTAAAGTAGTGCACTACTACCCTATAGACCCTGGTCTAAAGTAGTGCACTACTACCCTATAGACCCTGGTCTAATGTAGTGCACTACTACCCTATGGGCCCTGGTCTAAAGTAGTGCACTACTCCCTATAGGGCCTGGTCTAAAGTAGTGCACTACTACCCTATAGGCCCTGGTCTAAAGTAGTGCACTACTACCCTATAGGGCCTGGTCTAAAGTAGTGCACTACTACCCTATAGGCCCTGGTCTAAAGTAGTGCACTACTACCCTATAGACCCTGGTCTAAAGTAGTGCACTACTACCCTATAGACCCTGGTCTAAAGTAGTGCACTACTACCCTATAGGCCCTGGTCTAAAGTAGTGCACTACTACCCTATAGACCCTGGTCTAAAGTAGTGCACTACTCCCTATAGACCCTGGTCTAAAGTAGTAGTGCACTACTCCCTATAGGGCCTGGTCTAAAGTAGTGCACTACTACCCTATGGGCCCTGGTCTAAAGTAGTGCACTACTACCCTATAGACCCTGGTCTAAAGTAGTGCACTACTACCCTATGGGCCCTGGTCTAAAGTAGTGCACTACCCTATAGGCCCTGGTCTAAAGTAGTGCATTACTACCCTATAGGCCCTGGTCTAAAGTAGTGCACTACTACCCTATAGGCCCTGGTCTAAAGTAGTGCACTACTACCGTGACTAAATTAAGGCGATCTCATTAACTGCCTGTGTTCCTGAGAGGATTTCATAATTGGAAATGCTTTAGTGAAATGCTTTATGGTGAGTCCCAAACGGCACCCTATTCCTTATATAGTGCACTACTATTGACTCCAAATGGCACCCTATTCCCTATATAGTGCGCTACTTTTGAACGTGGTGAAGGATGTAGGGAATAGAGTGTGATTTGGAGCTCAGTCGTAGGAACCAAGCAGTTTAGTTTAGTTGGCACGGTAGGCAGATCTCTTCAGTTAACAGCTCTATGTAGGAACATAAATCATGAGTTAGACTTCACATTTACACAGAGGGAAAGGGAGAGTAGTAGGTGTGTGTAGGGACGGCAAGGTTGAATTTCACACACACACACACACACACACACACACACACACAATATCGTAGTGATGAATTTCCAGTGTCGGTAGTTTCCTTAATAGCAGCTTGAGTTTTTATCTACGACCCTGTTCAAAAGGCAAACTAACAGGAAGTTGCCGTTCCTGATGTAACTATATAATTGGTTAGAGAGCTTCGTTTTGGAGACGGAAACGGCCCTCACGTTTGTAAAACAAAGGTTGAGATATAATGTCACGTTCCTCCTTAGTGGTGCCAGCTGACCGTTTTGTCGTAGCCCTGAACTAGCTCACTTGATTTGGCCTCGGTGATTTGTTGACATGTTGAATCAGGCGTGCGAGCTGAGGAATAGTTCAGATCCATGGAACGAGTTCCCGGGTGGAGAGGTTTTAAAAACCCCTGTTGTACTGCACCTCCTCTCTGACACCTCTACTCTCGTTCTCCTACACTCCTTTTCTCGTTGTCCCTTACACTCTCCAGTGGTGGCTGGTGGCACTTTAAATCGTAGGACGGGCTCATAGTAATGGCTGGAACAGAATAGGTGGACCGGTATTGAACAACATGGCATCCTTGGGTTTGATGCCATTCCATTTACTCCAATCCAGACATTATTATGATCCGGTCTCTCCATTGTCTCACGTCGGCTGTCTGATCTGATCAGATAACTGCAAACACTCATGGGATGGAGAAAAACAAGTTTGGATAAAATATACTGTCCTAACATTAAAAAATGTTACCATGGCGACATCGTCCACCGAACCGCCTTTCATCCTCAAGAGTCGATGAATCTGACCCATAACTTTTAAATGCCTTACAACTTCATCAACAAGCTGGGAAACTAGCTACCAGCTACACTGGTTCTAGCTACACTGGTTCTAGCTACACTGGTTCTAGCTACCAGCTACACTGGTTCTAGCTACACTGGTTCTAGCTACACTGGTTCTAGCTACACTGGTTCTAGCTACCAGCTACACTGGTTCTAGCTACACTGGTTCTAGCTACACTGGTTCTAGCTACCACTTACACTGGTTCTAGCTACACTGGTTCTAGCTACACTGGTTCTAGCTACCAGCTACACTGGTTCTAGCTACACCGCTCTAGCTACACTGGTTCTAGCTACACTGGTTCTAGCTACCAGCTACACTGGTTCTAGCTACACTGGTTCTAGCTACCAGCTACACTGCTGCTAGCTACACTGGTTCTAGCTACACTGGTTCTAGCTACCAGTTACACTAGTTCTAGCTACACTGGTTCTAGCTACACTGGTTCTAGCTACCAGTTACACTAGTTCTAGCTACACTGGTTCTAGCTACACTGGTTCTAGCTACCAGTTACACTAGTTCTAGCTACACTGGTTCTAGCTATACTGGTTCTAGCTACCAGTTACACTGGTTCTAGCTGCACTGGTTCTAGCTACACTGGTTGTAGCTACACTCGTTCTAGCTACCAGCTACACTGGTTCTAGCTACACTGGTTGTAGCTACACTGGTTCTAGCTTCTAGCTACACTGGTTGTAGTTACACTGGTTCTAGCTACACTGGTTCTAGCTACACTGGTTGTAGCTACACTGGTTGAAGCTACACTGGTTGTAGCTACACTGGTTGTAGCTACTCTTTCCTCCCCTTGTTTTAATGCCACTGCGCTACAGACACACAACGCCCCACATCTGTCTCTCTCAGCTCTCACAGCAGCTGCCACATCATGTGACTCCCCAGCTTCCCAAACCACATCTGCTGTTTTCTCCTGCTCTGTACTCTGTCACTGCTACTCTCAATCAATATGGCTCTGTGCCCTAGACGGTGCCCTAGACGGTGCCCTAGACGGTGCCCTAGCCTGTGCCCTAGACGGTGCCCTAGACGGTGCCCTAGCCTGTGCCCTAGCCGGTGCCCTAGACGGTGCCCTAGACGGTGCCCTAGCCTGTGCCCTAGCCTGTGCCCTAGCCTGTGCCTTAGCCTGTTCCCTAGCCTGTGCCCTAGCCTGTGCCCTAGCCTGTGCCCTAGACGGTGCCCTAGACCGTCCTTTACTTCATCTATGTCACCTCTCTGGTAGGTAGGCTCCATCATTTCCTGAATGCTTTAGACATGAAGATGGTAGGAAACTGAGACACCTTTCCTTCACTCTCTTGCTTTGTTACTAGAAGGACACTAGAGTTGGCTGGCACCATGTCCTAAACCATCATCTCTTCTGTTTCTCCTTCCTTAACGTTGGTTCCTCATCCTGCTCCTCTACTGTAATCTAACATGTCTCTGTCGTGTTGTTCCTCATCCTGCTCCTCTACTGTAATCTAACATGTCTCTCTCTGCCGTGTTGGTTCCTCATCCTGCTCTCTCTACTGTAATCTAACATGTCTCTGTCGTGTTGGTTCCACATCCTGCTCCTCTACTTGTAATCTAACATGTCTCTGTCGTGTTGGTTCCTCATCCTGCTTCCTCTACTGTATCTAACATGTCTCTGTCGTGTTGGTTCCTCACCCTGCGCCTCTACTGTAATCTAACATGTCTCTGTCGTGTTGGTTCCTCACCCTGCTCCTCTACTGTATCTAACATGTCTCTGTCGTGTTGGTTCCTCATCCTGCTCCTCTACTGTAATCTAACATGTCTCTGTCGGGTTGGTTCCTCATCCTGCTCCTCTACTGTAATCTACATGTCTCTGTCGTGTTGGTTCCTCATCCTGCGCCTCTACTGTAATCTAACATGTCTCTGTCGTGTTGGTTCCTCATCCTGCTCCTCTACTGTAATCTAACATGTCTCTGTCGTGTTGGTTCCTCATCCTGCTCCTCTACTGTAATCTAACATGTCTCTGTCGTGTTGGTTCCTCATCCTGCTCCTCTACTGTAATCTAACATGTCTCTGTCGTGTTGGTTCCTCATCCTGCTCCTCTACTGTAATCTAACATGTCTCTGTCGTGTTGGTTCCTCCTCTGCTCCTCTACTGTAATCTAACATGTCTCTGTCGTGTTGGTTCCTCATCCTGCTCCTCTACTGTAATCTAACATGTCTCTGTCGTGTTGGTTCCTCATCCTGCTCCTCTACTGTAATCTAACATGTCTCTGTCGTGTTGGTTCCTCATCCTGCTCCTCTACTGTAATCTAACATGTCTCTGTCGTGTTGGTTCCTCCTGCTCCTCTACTGTAATCTAACATGTCTCTGTCGTGTTGGTTCCTCATCCTGCTCCTCTACTGTAATCTAACATGTCTCTGTCGTGTTGGTTCCACATCCTGCTC
>NW_021822297.1:632220-682220 GCF_901001165.1 Salmo trutta
ACATACGATATTCTACCATGGTACTAGTGTGTGATATTAACATACAGATTATTCTACCATGGTTACTAGCGTTTGATATTAACGTACAGTATTATTCTACCATGGTTACTAGTGGTTGTGATATTAACGTACAGTATTATTCTACCATGGTTACTAGTGTGTGATATTAACATACAGTATATTCTACCATGGTTACTAGGTGTGTGATATTAACGTACAGTATTATTCTACCAGGTTACTAGTGTGTGATATTAACATACAGTATTATTATACCATGGTTACTAGCGTTTGATATTAACGTACAGTATTATTATACCATGGTTACTAGTGTGTGATATTAACGTACAGTATTATTCTACCATGGTTACTAGTGTGTGATATAACATACAGTATTTTCTACCATGGTTACTAGTGTGTGATATTAACATACAGTATTATTCTACCATGGTTACGAGTGTGTGATATAACATACAGTATTATTCTACCATGGTTACTAGCGTGTGATATTAACATACAGTATTATTCTACCATGGTTACTAGTGTGTGATATTAACATACAGTATTATTCTACCATGGTTACTAGCGTGTGATATTAACATACAGTATTAAATCTACCATGGTTACTAGTGTGTGATATTAACATACAGTATTATTCTACCATGGTTACTAGTGTGTGATAGTGACAGTATTATTCTACCATGGTTACTAGTGTGTGATATTAACATACAGTATTATTCTACCATGGTTACTAGTGTGTGATAGTGACGTACAGTATTATTCTACCATGGTTACTAGTGTGTGATAGTGATGTACAGTATTATTCTACCATGGTTACTAGTGTGTGATATTAACATACAGTATTATTCTACCATGGTTACTAGTGTGTGATATTAACGTACAGTATTATTCTACCATGGTTACTAGTGTGTGATATTAACATACAGTATTATTCTACCATGGTTACTAGTGTGTGATATACGTACAGTATTATTCTACCATGGTTACTAGTGTGTGATATTAAATACAGTATTATTCTACCATGGTTACTAGTGTGTGATTAACATACAGTATTATTCTACCATGGTTACTAGGTGTGATATTAACATACAGTATATTCTACCATGGTTACTAGGTGTGATATAACATCAGTATTATTCTACCATGGTTACTAGTGTGTGATATTAACATACAGTATTATTCTACCATGGTTACTAGTGTGTGATATTAACGTACAGTATTATTCTACCATGGTTACTAGTGTGTGATATTAACATACAGTATTATTCTACCATGGTTACTAGTGTTTGATATTAACATACAGTATTATTCTACCATAGTTACTAGTGTGTGATATTAACATACAGTATTATTCTACCATGGTTACTAGTGTGTGATATTAACATACAGTATTATTCTACCATGGTTACTCTGTTTGATATTAAACATACAGTATTCTAACCATGGTTACTAGTGTGTGATATTAACATACAGTATTATTCTACCATGGTTACTAGTGTGTGATATTAACATACAGTATTATTCTACCATGGTTACTAGTGTGTGATATTAACATACAGTATTATTCTACCATGGTTACTAGTGTGTGATATTAACATACAGTATTATTCTACCATGGTTACTAGTGGTGATATTAACATACAGTATTATTCTACCATGGTTACTAGTGTGTGATATTAACATACAGTATTATTCTACCATGGTTACTAGTGTGTGATATTAACATACAGTATTATTCTACCATGGTTACTAGAGTGTGATATTAACGTACAGTATTATTCTACCATGGTTACTAGTGTGTGATATTAACATACAGTATATTCTACCATGGTTACTAGGTGTGATAGTGACAGTATTATTCTACCATGGTGTACTAAGTGTGTGATATTAACATACAAGTATTATTTCTATCTACCATGGTTTACTAGTGTGTGGATATAACATACAGTCTTATTCTACCATGGTTACTAGTGTGATATTAACATACAGTATTATTCTACCATGGTACTAGTGTGTGATATTAACATACAGTATTATTCTACCATGGTTACTAGTGGTGATATTAACATACAGTATTATTCTACCATGGTTACTAGTGTGTTGTATATTAAATTTACAGTATTATTCTACCATGGTTACTAGTGTGTGATATTAACGTACAGTATTATTCTACCATGGTTACTAGTGTGTGATATTAACATACAGTATTATTCTACCATGGTTACTAGTGTGTTATAGTGACGTACAGTATTATTCTACCATGGTTACTAGTGTGTGATAGTGACAGTATTATTCTACCATGGTTACTAGTGTGTGATAGTGACAGTATTATTCTACCATGGTTACTAGTGTGTGATATTAACATACAGTATTATTCTACCATGGTTACTAGTGTGTGATAGTGACGCACAGTATTATTCTACCATGGTTACTAGTGTGTGATATTAACGTACAGTATTATTCTACCATGGTTACTAGTGTGTGATATTAACGTACAGTATTATTCTACCATGGTTACTAGTGTGTGATATTAACGTACAGTATTATTCTACCATGGTTACTAGTGTGTGATATTAACATACAGTATTATTCTACCATGGTTACTAGTGTGTGATATTAACGTACAGTATTATTCTACCATGGTTACTAGTGTGTGATATTAACATACAGTATTATTCTACCATGGTTACTAGTGTGTGATATTAACATACAGTATTATTCTACCATGGTTACTAGTGTGTGATATTAACATACAGTATTATTCTACCATGGTTACTAGCGTGTGATATTAACATACAGTATTATTCTACCATGGTTACTAGTGTGTGATATTAACATACAGTATTATTCTACCATGGTTACTAGCGTGTGATATTAACATACAGTATTATTCTACCATGGTTACTAGTGTGTGATATTAACATACAGTATTATTCTACCATGGTTACTAGTGTGTGATAGTGACAGTATTATTCTACCATGGTTACTAGTGTGTGATATTAACATACAGTATTATTCTACCATGGTTACTAGTGTGTGATAGTGACGTACAGTATTATTCTACCATGGTTACTAGTGTGTGATAGTGATGTACAGTATTATTCTACCATGGTTACTAGTGTGTGATATTAACATACAGTATTATTCTACCATGGTTACTAGTGTGTGATATTAACGTACAGTATTATTCTACCATGGTTACTAGTGTGTGATATTAACACATACAGTATTATCTATACCATGGTTACTAGTGTGTGATATTAACATACAGTATTATTCTACATGGTTACTAGTGTGTGATATTACATACAGTATATTCTACCATGGTTACTAGTGTGTGATATTAACATACAGTATTATTCTACCATGGTTACTAGTGTTTGATATTAACATACAGTATTATTCTACCATGGTTACTAGTGTGTGATATTAACATACAGTATTATTCTACCATGGTTACTAGTGTGTGATATTAACATACAGTATTATTCTACCATGGTTACTAGTGTGTGATATTAACATACAGTATTATTCTACCATGGTTACTAGTGTGTGATATTAACATACAGTATATTCTACCATGTTACTAGTGTGTGATATAACGTACAGTATTATTCTACCATGGTTACTAGTGTGTGATATTAACATACAGTATTATTCTACCATGGTTACTAGTGTGTGATATTAACGTACAGTATTATTCTACCATGGTTACTAGTGGTGGATATTAACATACAGTATTATTCTACCATGGTTACTAGTGTGTGATAGTGACAGTATTATTCTACCATGGTTACTAGTGTGTGATATTAACATACAGTATTATTCTACCATGGTTACTAGTGTGTGATATTAACATACAGTATTATTCTACCATGGTTACTAGTGTGTGATATTAACATACAGTATTATTCTACCATGGTTACTAGTGTGTGATATTAACATACAGTATTATTCTACCATGGTTACTAGTGTGTGATATTAACGTACAGTATTATTCTACCATGGTTACTAGTGTGTGATATTAACATACAGTATTATTCTACCATGGTTACTAGTGTGTTATAGTGACGTACAGTATATTCTACCATGGTTACTAGTGTGTGATAGTGACAGTATTATTCTACCATGGTTACTAGTGTGTGATAGTGACAGTATTATTCTACCATGGTTACTAAGTGTGTGATATAACATACAGTATTATTCTACCATGGTTACTAGTGTGTGATAGTGACGCACAGTATATATTCTACCATGGTTACTAGTGTGTGATATTAACGTACAGTATATTCTACCATGTTACTAGTGTGTGATATTAACGTACAGTATATTCTACCATGGTTACTAGTGTGTGATATTAACGTACAGTATTATTCTACCATGGTTACTAGTGGTGATATTAACATACAGTATTATTATACCATGGTTACTAGTGTGTGATATTAACGTACAGATATTCTACCATGGTACTAGTGTGTGATATACCATACAGTATTATTTCTACCATGTTACTAGTGTGTGATATTAACATACAGTATTATTCTAACATGGTACTAGTGTGTGATATTAACATACAGTATTATTCTACCATGGTTACTAGTGTGTGATATAACATACAGTATTATTCTACCATGGTTACTAGTGTGTGATATTAACATACAGTATTATTCTACCATGGTTACTAGTGGTGATATTAACATACAGTATTATTCTACCATGGTTACTAGTGTGTGATATTAACGTACAGTATTATTCTCCATGGTTACTAGTGTGTGATATTAACATACAGTATTATTCTACCATGGTTACTAGTGTGTGATATTAACGTACAGTATTATTCTACCATGGTTACTAGTGTGTGATATTAACATACAGTATTATTCTACCATGGTTACTAGTGTGTGATAGTGACAGTATTATTCTACCATGGTTACTAGTGTGTGATATTAACGTACAGTATTATTCTACCATGGTTATTAGTGTGTGATATTAACATACAGTATTATTCTACCATGGTTACTAGTGTGTGATATTAACATACAGTATTATTCTACCATGGTTACTAGTGTGTGATATTAACGTACAGTATTATTCTACCATGGTTACTAGTGTGTGATATTAACGTACAGTATTATTCTACCATGGTTACTAGTGTGTGATATTAACATACAGTATTATTCTACCATGGTTACTAGTGTGTGATATTAACGTACAGTATTATTCTACCATGGTTACTAGTGTGTGATATTAACGTACAGTATTATTCTACCATGGTTACTAGTGTGTGATAGTGATGTACAGTATTATTCTACCATGGTTACTAGTGTGTGATAGTGACGTACAGTATTATTCTACCATGGTTACTAGTGTGTGATATTAACATACAGTATTATTCTACCATGGTTACTAGTGTGTGATATTAACGTACAGTATTATTCTACCATGGTTACTAGTGTGTGATATAAACGTACAGTATTATTCTACCATGGTTACTAGTGTGTGATAGTGACGTACAGTATTATTCTACCATGGTTACTAGTGTGTGATAGTGACGTACAGTAATATTCTACCATGGTTACTAGTGTGTGATATTAACGTACAGTATTATTCTACCATGGTTACTAGTGTGTGATATTAACGTACAGTATTATTCTACCATGGTTACTAGTGTGTGATATTAACATACAGTATTATTCTACCATGGTTACTAGTGTGTGATAGTGATGTACAGTATTATTCTACCATGGTTACTAGCGTGTGATATTAACGTACAGTATTATTCTACCATGGTTACTAGTGTGTGATATTAACGTACAGTATTATTCTACCATGGTTACTAGTGTGTGATATTAACATACAGTATTATTCTACCATGGTTACTAGTGTGTGATATTAACATACAGTATTATTCTACCATGGTTACTAGTGTGTGATATTAACGTACAGTATTATTCTACCATGGTTACTAGTGTGTGATATTAACATACAGTATTATTCTACCATGGTTACTAGTGTATGATATTAACATACAGTATTATTCTACCATGGTTACTAGTGTGTGATATTAACATACAGTATTATTCTACCATGGTTACTAGTGTGTGATATTAACGTACAGTATTATTCTACCATGGTTACTAGTGTGTGATATTAACATACAGTATTATTCTACCATGGTTACTAGTGTGTGATATTAACATACAGTAATATTCTACCATGGTTACTAGTGTGTGATATTAACATACAGTATTATTCTACCATGGTTACTAGTGTGTGATAGTGACGTACAGTATTATTCTACCATGGTTACTAGTGTGTGATATTAACATACAGTATTATTCTACCATGGTTACTAGTGTGTGATATTAACGTACAGTATTATTCTACCATGGTTACTAGTGTGTGATATTAACATACAGTATTATTCTACCATGGTTACTAGTGTGTGATATTAACGTACAGTATTATTCTACCATGGTTACTAGTGTGTGATATTAACATACAGTATTATTCTACCATGGTTACTAGTGTGTGATAGTGACAGTATTATTCTACCATGGTTACTAGTGTGTGATATTAACATACAGTATTATTCTACCATGGTTACTAGTGTGTGATATTAACATACAGTATTATTCTACCATGGTTACTAGTGTGTGATATTAACATGCAGTATTATTCTACCATGGTTACTAGTGTGTGATAGTGATGTACAGTATTATTCTACCATCGTTACTAGTGTGTGATATTAACGTACAGTATTATTCTACCATGGTTACTAGTGTGTGATATTAACATACAGTATTATTCTACCATGGTTACTAGTGTGTGATATTAACATACAGTATTATTCTACCATGGTTACTAGTGTGTGATATTAACATACAGTATTATTCTACCATGGTTACTAGTGTGTGATATTAACGTACAGTATTATTCTACCATGGTTACTAGTGTGTGATATTAACGTACAGTATTATTCTACCATGGTTACTAGTGTGTGATAGTGACAGTATTATTCTACCATGGTTACTAGTGTGTGATATTAACGTACAGTATTATTCTACCATGGTTACTAGTGTGTGATAGTGACGTACAGTATTATTCTACCATGGTTACTAGTGTGTGATAGTGACGTACAGTATTATTCTACCATGGTTATTAGTGTGTGATATTAACATACAGTATTATTCTACCATGGTTACTAGTGTGTGATATTAACGTACAGTATTATTCTACCATGGTTACTAGTGTGTGATATTAACGTACAGTATTATATACTAAATGTAACAAGTTAAACATTAAATGGATAGTGTAGAGATTTCCAGATGTAGGTTGTTTTTTATAGACAAATTCATGGATACCATTTTTATTTCTCTTCGGGCAGTATGGAGATTATAGAAGTTAGCATTTCGTTAGTTTAGCGCAATTGTTGAAAGTCTCCCGGTACAGTTGCCAGGTCGTCTGAAAAGCAGGGAAGTAAACCTTGTAACTACTCCAAAGTGGTCATTACAAAGCTATACTAAGAAATCAATATTGTGTTTTTAATCATAAAAAAAACAAACAAGATTCTATCTACTTCCTCATTGTGTTCCGTTGTCGCATAGAAATGTATAGAGAGCTTGGAATGTTGTATCGGTCTAAATGCCGCTGCCCGTGTGCTCACAGATGCCATATAGGACAGATACAATGTTGCGAACTCTATGCATCTCTATGGGACAACGGGACACAATGAGGAAGAATCTCATTTCTTATTATTATATATATATATATTTATTTATTTATTTATATATTTATTATTATATATTTTTGCCATTTCAAACCAGCTGGGGCTTTCCCCAAATGTTGCAAAGAGAGAGACAGAGACAGATATATATATATATATAGAGAGCGAGAACTGGAGGCTATTATACTGTAAAATGTGATAGATTTTTCCAAAGCAGAGTCTGGAGGTTACAGTCTTTCTTCAAGCTGTGTCATGAATTGGTTTGTAGGAAGCTCAACTATATTTCTGTTCTTAGTCTCTATGGTTCCACTATATAGATAATGAATCTGGTCTCTCTATGGTCCACTATATAGATAATGTGTCTGGTCTCTCTATGGTTCCACTATATAGATAATGTATCTGGTCTCTCTATGGTCCACTATATAGATAATGTGTCTGGTCTCTATGGTTCCACTATATAGATAATGTGTCTGGTCTCTCTATGGTCCACTATATAGATAATGTGTCTGGTCTCTCTATGGTCCACTATATAGATAATGTGTCTGGTCTCTCTATGGTCCACTATATAGATAATGTATCTGGTCTCTCTATGGTCCACTATATAGATAATGTGTCTGGTCTCTCTATGGTCCACTATATAGATAATGTTTCTGGTCTCTCTATGGTCCACTATATAGATAATGTGTCTGGTCTCTCTATGGTCCACTATATAGATAATGTGTCTGGTCTCTCTATGGTCCACTATATAGATAATGTGTCTGGTCTCTCTATGATCCACTATATAGATAATGTGTCTGGTCTCTCTATGGTCCACTATATAGATAATGTGACTGGTCTCTCTATGGTCCACTATATAGATAATGTCTGGTCTCTCTATGGTCCACTATATAGATAATGTGTCTGGTCTCTCTATGGTCCACTATATAGATAATGTGTCTGGTCTCTCTATGGTCCACTATATAGATAATGTGTCTGGTCTCTCTATGGTCCACTATATAGATAATGTGTCTGGTCTCTCTATGGTCCACTATATAGATAATGTGACTGGTCTCTCTATGGTCCACTATATAGATAATGTGTCTGGTCTCTCTATGGTCCACTATATAGATAATGTGTCTGGTCTCTCTATGGTCCACTATATAGATAATGTGTCTGGTCTCTCTATGGTCCACTATATAGATAATGTATCTGGTCTCTCTATGGTCCACTATATAGATAATGTATCTGGTCTCTCTATGGTCCACTATATAGATAATGTGTCTGGTGTCTCTATGGTCCACTATATAGATAATGTGTCTGGTCTCTCTATGGTTCCACTATATAGATAATGTGTCTGGTTTCTCTATGGTCCACTATATAGATAATGTGTCTGGTCTCTCTATGGTTCCACTATATAGATAATGTATCTGGTCTCTCTATGGTCCACTATATAGATAATGTATCTGGTCTCTCTCTGGTCCACTATATAGATAATGTGTCTGGTCTCTCTATGGTTCCACTATATAGATAATGTGTCTCTCTATGGTCCACTATATAGATAATGTGTCTGGTCTCTCTCTATGGTCCACTATATAGATAATGTATCTGGTCTCTCTATGGTCCACTATATAGATAATGTGTCTGGTCTCTCTATGGTCCACTATATAGATAATGTGTCTGGTCTCTCTATGGTCCACTATATAGATAATGTGTCTGGTCTCTCTATGGTCCACTATATAGATAATGTGTCTGGTCTCTCTATGGTCCACTATATAGATAATGTGTCTGGTCTCTCTATGGTCCACTATATAGATAATGTGACTGGTCTCTCTATGGTCCACTATATAGATAATGTGTCTGGTCTCTCTATGGTCCACTATATAGATAATGTGTCTGGTCGCTCTATGGTCCACTATATAGATAATGTGTCTGGTCTCTCTATGGTCCACTATATAGATAATGTATCTGGTCTCTCTATGGTCCACTATATAGATAATGTATCTGGTCTCTCTATGGTCCACTATATAGATAATGTGTCTGGTGTCTCTATGGTCCACTATATAGATAATGTGTCTGGTCTCTCTATGGTTCCACTATATAGATAATGTGTCTGGTTTCTCTATGGTCCACTATATAGATAATGTGTCTGGTCTCTCTATGGTTCCACTATATAGATAATGTATCTGGTCTCTCTATGGTCCACTATATAGATAATGTATCTGGTCTCTCTCTGGTCCACTATATAGATAATGTGTCTGGTCTCTCTATGGTTCCACTATATAGATAATGTGTCTCTCTATGGTCCACTATATAGATAATGTGTCTGGTCTCTCTCTATGGTCCACTATATAGATAATGTATCTGGTCTCTCTATGGTCCACTATATAGATAATGTGTCTGGTCTCTCTATGGTCCACTATATAGATAATGTATCTGGTCTCTCTATGGTCCACTATATAGATAATGTGTCTGGTCTCTCTATGGTCCACTATATAGATAATGTGTCTGGTCTCTCTATATGGTTCCACTATATAGATAATGTGTCTGGTCTCTCTATGGTCCACTATATAGATAATGTGTCTGGTCTCTCTATGGTCCACTATATAGATAATGTATCTGGTCTCTCTATGGTTCTACTATATAGATAATGTTTCTGGTCTCTCTATGGTCCACTATATAGATAATGTGTCTGGTCTCTCTATGGTCCACTATATAGATAATGTGTCTCTGACTCAGCTGTGAGAGATGGTTTCCAGTCACTCTGTTACAGGGCCATTCATTACTTTATAGATACAATAATGTAGTAGGAGAATTATCATTCTTAGAATGTATCCCAAATGACAGCCCATGTTTCCTGGTCAAAGTAGTGCACTACGTAGGGAATATGGTGCCATTGGCCATAGGGCCCTGGTCAAAGTAGTGCACTGCGTAGGGAATAGGGTGCCATTGGCCATAGGGCCCTGGTCAAAGTAGTGCACTGCGTAGGGAATAGGGTGCCATTGGCCATAGGGCCCTGGTCAAAGTAGTGCACTGCGTAGGGAATGGGGTGTGATTTGAAACACAGCCCTAGCCTTGTAGGATACCTGGCTGAGGATGTTTAATTTACAGCATCATGTCCATTACAGCGTCAGCATCATGTACATTACAGCATCATGTCCATTACAGCGTCAGCATCATGTACATTACAGCGTCAGCATCATGTACAATACAGCGTCAGCATCATGTCCATTACAGCGTCAGCATCATGTCCATTACAGCGTCAGCATCATGTACATTACAGCGTCAGCATCATGTTCATTACAGTGTCAGCATCATGTCCATTACAGCGTCAGCATCATATACATTACAGCATCATGTCCATTACAGCATCAGCATCATGTACATTACAGCATCATGTACATTACAGCACCAGCATCATGTCCATTACAGCACCAGCATCATGTCCATTACAGCATCAGCATCATGTCCATTACAGCGTCAGCATCATGTTCATTACAGCGTCAGCATCATGTACAATACAGCGTCAGCATCATGTCCATTACAGCATCAGCATCATGTCCATTACAGCGTCAGCATCATGTACATTACAGCGTCAGCATCATGTACATTACAGCGTCAGCATCATGTTCATTACAGCATCATGTCCATTACAGCGTCAGCATCATGTACATTACAGCGTCAGCATCATGTACATTACAGCATCATGTCCATTACAGCACCAGCATCATGTCCATTACAGCGTCAGCATCATGTACATTACAGCATCATGTTCATTACAGCGTCAGCATCATGTTCATTACAGCGTCAGCATCATGTACATTACAGCATCATGTCCATTACAGCATCATGTACATTACAGCATCAGCATCATGTACATTACAGCACCAGCATCATGTTCATTACAGCACCAGCATCATGTCCATTACAGCGTCAGCATCATGTACATTACAGCATCATGTCCATTACAGCACCAGCATCATGTACATTACAGCATCATGTTCATTACAGCGTCAGCATCATGTACATTACAGCGTCAGCATCATGTACATTACAGAGTCAGCATCATGTTCATTACAGCGTCAGCATCATGTACAATACAGCATCAGCATCATGTTTGACCTTTATTTAACCATGGACGTGATAGATTCCATGTAAAGGGGTCAGTAGGAAGTCCTTATATAAAAGCTAGTCTCCAAATCCAAACAGGATCAAGACTTCATTGTCCTGCTATTGACAACGGAACGTAGCACGGTTCCGTAGCGCGGTTCCGTAGCACGGTTCCGTAGCACGGTTCCGTAGCGCGGTTCCGTAGCGCGGGTTCCGTAGCGCGGGTTCCGTAGCGCGGGTTCCGTAGCGCGGTTCCGTAGCGCGGGTTCCGTAGCGCGGGTTCCGTAGCGCGGGTTCCGTAGCACGGTTCCGTTAGGATTCCGAGGCTGTCTCTAAGCTACAACACAGTTAAATTGAGGACACAGGGCAGTGAACCGTTCATGTAAATGTGGACGTCACGTCATTTCAACAGACCGTGCCAGCTTTGCTACGGAAATATTGGCTGCATCCCATATGGCGCCCTATTCCCTATATAGTGCACTACTTATTTCTTTACCAGGGCCCATTGCTAAAAGTAGTGCACTATATAGGGAATAGGGCGCCGTTTGGGACGGCAACCTCCTACCTAATTGGATTTTACCTAGAGATCGTTGCGTTCTCTGTTGTTCGACAACAACATGGAATGTCTGTTACGTTACTGTGGCAATGAATCAGTTGTGACAGGACCTTAGTGGGGTTACCGAGGCTGGGACCAGGGAACCAATAGGATCGCTGCATCTAGCCTGTTAGCCGGTCTCGTCCAGCCACTCACAATGTTAATTATTAGAGCGGTTAGAGAGACTGGAGGAGAGGAGTGTGTGGTCAGCAGAAATATCTCCCTGTTGTTTACAGAATGAAGCACAACGTGTGGTGAATAATATGGTTTTATCACTGCATTAATCATTATCTGATGTGTTAATGTAGCTTTTCCATAAGTTATGTCTCTCTCTCCTCCTCCTCCCCTCCTCCTCTCCTCTTCCTCCTCTCCTCCTCCTCTCCTTCTCCTCCTCTCCTCCTCCTCCTCTCCTCCTCTCCTCTCCTCCTCCTCCTCTCCTCTTCCTCTCCTCTCCTCCTCTCCTCTCCTCCTCCTCCTCTCCTCCTCTCCTCCTCCTCCTCTCCTCCTCCTCCTCCTCTCCTCTCTCCTCCTCTCTCTCCTCCTCTTCCTCTCCTCCTCTCCTCTCCTCCTCCTCTCCTCTCTCTCTCCTCTCTCTCCTCCTCTTCCTCTCCTCCTCTCCTCTCCTCCTCCTCCTCTCCTCCGCCCTCCTCTCCTCCTCTTTCCTCTCCTCCTCTCCTCCCTCCTCCTCTCCTCCTCCTCTCTCCTCCTCTCCTCCGCCCTCCTCTCCTCCTCCTCTCCCTCCTCTCCTCTTCCTCCATCCTCTCCTCCTCCCCCTCCTACTCCTCTCCTCCTCTCTTTTCCTCTCCTCCTCCCTCCTCCCTCCTCTCTTCCTTTGCTCCTCCCTCCTCTCCTCTCCTCCTCTCCTCTCCTCCTCCCCACTGTAGATCAATGTTTAGCTGTATTGAGGAATCTAATTCTGATAGAGTCTGATGATAGAGAATACTGTTAATATTATACTGTACATGATCTGTATCTACAGGGTCTGTTCTATAGTAGTATAGAGGTAACATGATCTGTATCTACAGGGTCTGTTCTATAGAGGTAACATGATCTGTATCTACAGGGGTCTGTTCTATAGAGGTAACATGATCTGTATCTACAGGGTCTGTTCTATAGTAGTATAGGGGTAACATGATCTGTATCTACAGGGTCTGTTCTATAGAGGTAACATGATCTGTATCTACAGGGTCTGTTCTATAGAGGTAACATGATCTGTATCTAGAGGGTCTGTTCTATAGTAGTATAGAGGTAACATGATCTGTATCTACAGGGTCTGTTCTATAGAGGTAACATGATCTGTATCTACAGGGTCTGTTCTATAGAGGTAACATGATCTGTATCTACAGGGGTCTGTTCTATAGAGGTAACATGATCTGTATCTACAGGGTCTGTTCTATAGAGGTAACATGATCTGTATCTACAGGGTCTGTTCTATAGTAGTATAGAGGTAACATGATCTGTATCTACAGGGTCTGTTCTATAGTAATATAGAGGTAACATGATCTGTATCTACAGGGTCTGTTCTATAGAGGTAACATGATCTGTATCTACAGGGTCTGTTCTATAGAGGTAACATGATCTGTATCTACAGGGTCTGTTCTATAGTAGTATAGAGGTAACATGATCTGTATCTACAGGGGTCTGTTCTATAGTAGTATAGAGGTAACATGATCTGTATCTACAGAGTCTGTTCTATAGTAGTATAGGGGTAACATGATCTGTATCTACAGGGTCTGTTCTATAGAGGTAACAATGATCTGTATCTAGAGGGTCTGTTCTATAGTAGTATAGAGGTAACATGATTCTGTATCTACAGGGTCTGTTCTATAGAGGTAACATGATCTGTATATACAGGGTCTGTTCTATAGATGTAACATGATCTGTATCTACAGGGTCTGTTCTATAGAGGTAACATGATCTGTATCTAGAGGGTCTGTTCTATAGAGGTAACATGATCTGTATCTACAGGGTCTGTTCTATAGAGGTAACGTGATCTGTATCTACAGGGTCTGTTCTATAGTAGTATAGAGGTAACATGATCTGTATCTACAGGGGTCTGTTCTATAGATGTAACATGATCTGTATCTACAGGGTCTGTTCTATAGAGGTAACATGATCTGTATCTACAGGGTCTGTTCTATAGAGGTAACATGATCTGTATCTACAGGGTCTGTTCTATAGAGGTAACATGATCTGTATCTACAGGGTCTGTTCTATAGTAGTATAGAGGTAACATGATCTGTATCTACAGGGTCTGTTCTATAGTAGTATAGAGGTAACATGATCTGTATCTACAGGGTCTGTTCTATAGAGGTAACATGATCTGTATCTACAGGGTCTGTTCTATAGTAGTATAGAGGTAACATGATCTGTATCTCTACATGGGTTCTAGTTCTATAGAGGTACAAATGATCTGTATCTAATACAGGGTCTGTTCTATAGTAGTATAGTAGGTAACATGATCTGTATCTACAGGGTCTGTTCTATAGAGGTAACATATCGTATCTACAGGGTCTTTCTATAGTAGTATAGAGGTAGACATGATCTGTATCTACAGGGTCTGTTCTATAGAGGTAACATGATCTGTATCTACAGGGGGCTGATCTGTATCTTACAGGGTCTGTTCTATAGAGGTAACATGATCTGTATCTACAGGGTCTGTTCTATAGTAGTATAGAGGTAACATGATCTGTATCTACAGGGTCTGTTCTATAGTAATATAGAGGTAACATGATCTGTATCTACAGGGGTTCTGTTCTATAGTAGTATAGAGGTAACATGATCTGTATCTACAGGGTCTGTTCTATAGAGGTAACATGATCTGTATCTACAGGGTCTGTTCTATAGTAGTATAGAGGTAACATGATCTGTATCTACAGGGTCTGTTCTATAGTAGTATAGAGGTAACATGATCTGTATCTACAGGGGTCTGTTCTATAGTAGTATAGAGGTAACATGATCTGTATCTACAGGGGTCTGTTCTATAGTAGTATAGAGGTAACATGATCTGTATCTACAGAGTCTGTTCTATAGTAGTATAGGGGTAACATGATCTGTATCTACAGGGTCTGTTCTATAGAGGTAACATGATCTGTATCTAGAGGGTCTGTTCTATAGTAGTATAGAGGTAACATGATCTGTATCTACAGGGTCTGTTCTATAGAGGTAACATGATCTGTATCTACAGGGTCTGTTCTATAGAGGTAACATGATCTGTATCTAGAGGGTCTGTTCTATAGAGGTAACATGATCTGTATCTACAGGGTCTGTTCTATAGAGGTAACGTGATCTGTATCTACAGGGTCTGTTCTATAGTAGTATAGAGGTAACATGATCTGTATCTACAGGGTCTGTTCTATAGAGGTAACATGATCTGTATCTACAGGGTCTGTTCTATAGAGGTAACATGATCTGTATCTACAGGGTCTGTTCTATAGTAGTATAGAGGTAACATGATCTGTATCTACAGGGTCTGTTCTATAGAGGTAACATGATCTGTATCTACAGGGTCTGTTCTATAGAGGTAACATGATCTGTATCTACAGGGTCTGTTCTATAGTAGTATAGGGGTAACATGATCTGTATCTACAGGGGTCTGTTCTATAGTAGTATAGAGGTAACATGATCTGTATCTACAGGGTCTGTTCTATAGTAGTATAGGGGTAACATAATCTGTATCTACAGGGTCTGTTCTATAGAGGTAACATGATCTGTATCTACAGGGTCTGTTCTATAGTAGTATAGATGTAACATGATCTGTATCTACAGGGGTCTGTTCTATAGAGGTAACATGATCTGTATCTACAGGGTCTGTTCTATAGAGGTAACATGATCTGTGTCCCTGCAGTGGTCTGAGGAGCCGTGTGCAGCCCACCTGACCCAGAGAGACGGTTACCAGGCCTCTACTCAAGGACAACTCAAGGACCAGCTCTACCAGGAGATCATCAACTTCTTCCACAAGGGCAAGGTACCTAGAGGGGGGGTGGGGGGGGTGGTGAGAGAGGAGGAGTGGAGAGAGAGAGAGAGGGGGTGGTGAGAGGGAGAGAGGGGGTGTAGATCTGGTGAGACTAAAGAGGCAGACAGAGTTAGTGAGCTGCACCTTTTCATTCAGCATGTTCCAGATGACCTGTTTTGTGACCTGTTCAACGGCCGGTCCAGGGAGGGAACATGGAGACGGCTAAAACATCCCGTCTCTCCTCTGGAAGCCTCCCTCTATTGCTGCTGAATTCCCTCCCACTCAGAGGACGACCTTTTCGCTCTTTCTCTCGCTCTCTCTCCTCCTTGCCCCGCCAACCAGCCTCCGTTCTTCTCTCTCTATCTCTCCCTCCTCCCTGCCTCTTTACAATCCATCCTCCTTTCCCTCCCTCCTCTCCCTCCATCCTCCTCTCTCCCTCCCTCCTCTCCCTCCCATCCTCCTCTCTCTCCCTCCTCTCCCTCCCATCCTCCTCTCTCTCCCTCCTCTCCCTCTATCTTCCTCTCTCCCTCCCTCCTCTCCCTCCCATCCTCCTCTCTCTCCCTTCTCTCCCTCCATCCTTCTCTCTCCCTCCCATCCTCCTCTCTCTCCCTCCTCCCCCTCCATCCCTCCTCTCTCCCTCCCTCCCTCCTCTCCCTCCATCCCCTCCTCCCCTCCCACCTCTCCCTCCATCCTCCTCTCTCCCTCCCATCCTCCTCTCTCTCTCCCTCCATCCTCCTCTCTCTCCCTCCTTCCATCCTCCTCTCTCCCTCCCTCCTCTCCCTCCCATCCTCCTCTCTCTCCCTTCTCTCCCCTCCATCCTTCCTCTCTCCCTCCCATCCTCCTCTCTCTCCCTCCTCCCCCTCCATCCTCCTCTCTCCCTCCCTCCTCTCCCTCCATCCTCCTCTCTCCCTACCATCCTCCTCTCTCTCTCCCTCCATCCTCCTCTCTCCCTCCCTCCTCTCCCTCCTTCCATCCTCCTCTCTCCCTCCCTCCTCTCCCTCCCATTCTCCTCTCTCTCCCTCCTCTCTCCCTCCCTCCATCCTCCTCTCTCCCTCCCATCCTCCTCTCTCCCTCCCTCCCTCCCTCATCCTCTTCTCTCCTCCCTCCCTCCATCCTCCTCTCTCCCTCCCTCCTCTCCCTCCCATCCTCCTCTCTCTCCCTCCTCTCCCTCTATCTTCCTCTCTCCCTCCCTCCTCTCCCTCCCATCCTCCTCTCTCTCCCTTCTCTCCCTCCATCCTTCTCTCTCCCTCCCATCCTCCTCTCTCTCCCTCCTCCCCCTCCATCCTCCTCTCTCCCTCCCTCCATCCTCCTCTCTCCCTCCCATCCTCCTCTCTCCCTCCCTCATCCTCCTCTCTCCTCCCTCTCTCCATCCTCCTCTCTCCTCCCTCCCTCCATCCTCCTCTCCCTCCTCCATCCTCCTCTCTCCCTCCCTCCATCCTCCTCTCCCTCCTCCATCCTCCTCTCTCCCTCCCTCCATCTTCTCTCCCTCCATTACATCCTCCTCTCTCCATCCCCTCCTCCCCTGCCACCTCTGTATCACCATAAGCGACAGACAGACAGACAGACAGACAGACAGACAGACAGACAGACAGACAGACAGACAGACAGGGTAGATCATGTGCCTGCATGATGCCATTCCTTAAAAAACAGGAGGAGCAGAACATTCACAGATGACTCAATCTGGAGAAATATGTCCGTCTGTCCCATCTTCAGCAGATCAAGGGACCGCAGGGGGTTTAGTCATGAAGACCTCCTCTATGCTTCTGAAGGTGGGGAGGGAGGAGGGAGGAGCGGAGGAGATGGGGGAGAGAGAGAAAGGGAGGGAAGATGGGAGAGGAGGGAGGAGGGGAGGAGATGGGGGAGAGAGAGAGGGAGGGAAGATGGGAGAGGAGGGAGGAGTAGGCAGGACTGTCTACAGCTAAATACAATGACTGATATATATTACTGTTCTCTCATATCCTGTGTGTGTGTGTGTGTGTGTGTGTGTGTGTGTGTGTGTGTGTGTGTGTGTGTGTGTGTGTGTGTGTGTGTGTGTGTGTGTGTGTGTGTGTGTGTGTGTGTGTGTAGATGTGGGAGGAAGCCATCGTACTCGGAAAGGAGCTGGCAGACCAGTATGAGAATGAGATGTTTGACTTTGAGCAGCTCAGTGCCTCCTTGGTAAGTTCACTCTAATCCCTACTGTCATCGTGTTGTAGGAGACGTGGTATAGAAACTGTCATCGTGTTGTAGGAGACGTGGTATAGAAACTGTCATCGTGTTGTAGGAGACGTGGTATAGAAAACTGTCATCGTGTTGTATGAGACGTGGTATAGAAACTGTCATCGTGTTGTAGGAGACGTGGTATATTCTACTGCTATAGAAACTGCCATCGTGTTGTAGGAGACGTGGTATAGAAACTGTCATCGTGTTGTAGCAGACGTGGTATATTCTACTGGTATAGAAACTGTCATCGTGTTGTAGGAGACGTGGTATATTTCTACTGCTATAGAAACTGTCATCGTGTTGTAGGAGACGTGGTATATTCTACTGCTATAGAAAACTGTCATGTGTTGTAGGAGACGTGGTATATTCTACTGCATAGAAAACTGTCATCGTGTTGTAGGAGACGTGGTATAGAAACTGTCATGTGTGTTGTAGGAGACGTGGTATATTCCACTGCTATAGAAACTGTCATGTGTTGTAGGAGACGTCGGTTATAGAAACTGTCATGTGTTGTAGGAGACGTGGTAATTTACTGCTATCGATAAAACTGTCATCGTGTTGTAGGAGACGTGGTATAGATACTGTCATCGTGTTGTGGGAGACGTGGTATAGAAACTGTCATCGTGTTGTAGGAGACGTGGTATATTCTACTGCTATAGAAACTGTCATCGTGTTGTAGGAGACGTGGTACATTCTACTGGTATAGAAACTGTCATCGTGTTGTAGGAGACGTGGTATAGAAACTGTCATCGTGTTGTAGGAGACGTGGATATTCTACTGCTATAGAAACTGTATCGTGTGTAGGAGACGTGGTATAGAAACTGTCATCGTGTTGTAGGAGACGTGGATATTTTACTGCTATAGAAATGTCATCGTGTTGTAGGAGAGTGGATATTATACTGCTATAGAAACTGTATCGTGTTGTAGGAGACGTGGTATATTCTATCGTGCTATAGTACGTAGTCATCGGTTGTAGGAGTTGTATAGAACCTGTCATCGTGTTCGTAGGAGACGTGGTACATTCTACTGCTATAGAAACTGTCATCGGTGTTGCTAGGAGACGTGGTATATTCTACTGCTCTAGAAACTGTCATCGTGTTGTTGCGACGACGTGGTATAGACAACTGTCATCGTGGTTGTAGGAAAGAACGTGTACATTATACTGCTATAGAAAATGTCATCGTGTTGTAGGCGACGTGGTATATTCTACTTGCTATATCAAACTGTTCATTGTGTTGTAGGCGACGTGGTATTGCTAACTGTTCATCGTGTTGTTAGGAGACGTGGTATATTCTAACTGCTATAGAAACTGTCATCGTGTTGTCAGCGAAGGACGTTGGGATATTGAAACTGTCATCGTGTTGTAGGAGAGCTGGTATATTCTACTGCTTATAGAAACTGTCATCGTGTTGTAGGAGACGTGGGTATATTCTACTGCTATAGAAACTGTCATCGTGTGTAGGAGACGTGGTATAGAAAACTGTCATCGTGTTGTAGGAGACGTGGTATATTCTACTGCTATAGAAACTGTCATCGTGTTGTAGGAGACGTGGTATAGAAACCGTCATCATTGTGTAGGAGACGTGGTATATTCTACTGCTATAGAAACTGTCATCGTGTTGTAGGAGACGTGGTACATTCTACTGCTATAGAAACTGTCATCGTGTTGTAGGAGACGTGGTATAGAAACTGTCATCGTGTTGTAGGAGACGTGGTATATTCTACTGGTATAGAAACTGTCATCATGTTGTAGGAGACGTGGTATAGAAACTGTCATCGTGTTGTAGGAGACGTGGTATAGAAACTGTCATCGTGTTGTAGGAGACGTGGTATATTCTACTGCTATAGAAACTGTCATCGTGTTGTAGGAGACGTGGTATATTCTACTGCTATAGAAACTGTCATCATGTTGTAGGAGACGTGGTATAGAAACTGTCATCGTGTTGTAGGAGACGTGGTATAGAAACTGTCATCATATTGTAGGAGACGTGGTATAGAAACTGTCATCGTGTTGTAAGAGACGTGGTACATTTTACTGCTATAGAAACTGTCATCGTGTTGTAGGAGACGTGGTATAGAAACTGTCATCATGTTGTAGGAGACGTGGTATAGAAACTGTCATCATATTGTAGGAGACGTGGTATAGAAACTGTCATCGTGTTGTAGGAGACGTGGTATAGAAACTGTCATCGTGTTGTAGGAGACGTGGTATTGAAACTGTCATCGTGTTGTAGGAGACGTGGTATATTCTACTGCTATAGAAACTGTCATCGTGTTGTAGGAGACGTGGTATAGAAACTGTCATCGTGTTGTAGGAGACGTGGTATGTTCTACTGCTATAGAAACTGTCATCGTGTTGTAGGAGACGTGGTATAGAAACTGTCATCATGTTGTAGGAGACGTGGTATATTCTTCTGCTATAGAAACTGTCATTGTGTTGTAGGAGACGTGGTATATTCTACTGCTATAGAAACTGTCATCGTGTTGTAGGAGACGTGGTATATTCTACTGTTATTGAAACTGTCATCTTGTTGTAGGAGACGTAGTATAGAAACTGTCATTGTGTTGTAGGAGACGTGGTATATTCTACTGCTATAGAAACTGTCATCGTGTTGTAGGAGACGTGGTATAGAAACTGTCATCATGTTGTAGGAGACGTGGTATAGAAACTGTCATCGTGTTGTGGGAGACGTGGTATAGAAACTGTCATCGTGTTGTAGGAGACGTGGTACATTCTACTGGTATAGAAACTGTCATCGTGTTGTAGGAGACGTGGTATAGAAACTGTCATCGTGTTGTAGGAGACGTGGTATATTCTACTGCTATAGAAACTGTCATCGTGTTGTAGGAGACGTGGTATAGAAACTGTCATCGTGTTGTAGGAGACGTGGTATATTCTACTGCTATAGAAACTGTCATCGTGTTGTAGGAGACGTGGTATAGAAACTGTCATTGTGTTGTAGGAGACGTGGTATATTCTACTGCTATTAGAAACTGTCATCGTGTTGTAGAGACGTGGTATATTCTACTGCTATAGAAACTGTCATCGTGTGTAGGAGACGTGGTATATTCTATGCTATAGAAACTGTCATCGTGTTGTAGGAGACGTGGTATAGAAACTGTCATCGTGTTGTAGGAGACGTGGTACATTCTACTGCTATAGAAACTGTCATCGTGTTGTAGGAGACGTGGTATATTCTACTGCTATAGAAACTGTCATCGTGTTGTAGGAGACGTGGTATAGAAACTGTCATCGTGTTGTAGGAGACGTGGTACATTCTACTGCTATAGAAACTGTCATCGTGTTGTAGGAGACGTGGTATATTCTACTGCTATAGAAACTGTCATTGTGTTGTAGGAGACTTGGTATTGTAACTGTCATCGTGTTGTAGGAGACGTGGTATATTCTACTGCTATAGAAACTGTCATCGTGTTGTAGGAGACGTGGTATTGAAACTGTCATCGTGTTGTAGGAGACGTGGTATATTCTACTGCTATAGAAACTGTCATCGTGTTGTAGGAGACGTGGTATATTCTACTGCTATAGAAACTGTCATCGTGTTGTAGGAGACGTGGTAAATTCTACTGCTATAGAAACTGTCATCGTGTTGTAGGAGACGTGGTATAGAAACTGTCATCGTGTTGTAGGAGACGTGGTATATTCTACTGGTATAGAAACTGTCATCATGTTGTAGGAGACGTGGTATAGAAACTGGTATAGAAACTGTCATCGTGTTGTAGGAGACGTGGTATAGAAACTGGTATAGAAACTGTCATCGTGTTGTAGGAGACGTGGTATATTCTACTGCTATAGAAACTGTCATCATTTTGTAGGAGACGTGGTATATTCTACTGCTATAGAAACTGTCATCATGTTGTAGGAGACGTGGTATAGAAACTGTCATCGTGTTGTAGGAGACGTGGTATAGAAACTGTCATCATATTGTAGGAGACGTGGTATAGAAACTGTCATCGTGTTGTAAGAGACGTGGTACATTTTACTGCTATAGAAACTGTCATCGTGTTGTAGGAGACGTGGTATAGAAACTGTCATCATGTTGTAGGAGACGTGGTATAGAAACTGTCATCATATTGTAGGAGACGTGGTATAGAAACTGTCATCGTGTTGTGGGAGACGTGGTATAGAAACTGTCATCGTGTTGTAGGAGACGTGGTATAGAAACTGTCATCGTGTTGTGGGAGACGTGGTATAGAAACTGTCTTCGTGTTGTAGGAGACGTGGTATAGAAACTGTCATCGTGTTGTAGGAGACGTGGTATATTCTACTGCTATAGAAACTGTCATCGTGTTGTAGGAGACGTAGTATAGAAACTGTCATCATGTTGTAGGAGACATGGTATATTCTACTGCTATAGAAACTGTCATCGTGTTGTAGGAGACGTGGTATATTCTACTGCTATAGAAACTGTCATCGTGTTGTAGGAGACGTGGTATAGAAACTGTCATCGTGTTGTAGGAGACGTGGTATATTCTACTGGTATAGAAACTGTCATCGTGTTGTAGGAGACGTGGTATATTCTACTGCTATAGAAACTGTCATCGTGTTGTAGGAGACGTGGTATAGAAACTGTCATCGTGGTGTAGGAGACGTGGTATATTCTACTGGTATAGAAACTGTCATGTTGTAGGAGACGTGGTATAGAAACTGTCATCGTGTTGTAGGAGACGTGGTATAGAAACTGTCATCGTGTTGTAGGAGACGTGGTATATTCTACTGCTATAGAAACTGTCATCATTTTGTAGGAGACGTGGTATATTCTACTGCTATAGAAACTGTCATCATGTTGTAGGAGACGTGGTATATTCTACTGCTATAGAAACTGTCATCATGTTGTAGGAGACGTGGTATAGAAACTGTCATCGTGTTGTAGGAGACGTGGTATATTCTACTGGTATAGAAACTGTCATCGTGTTGTAGGAGACGTGGTACATTTTACTGCTATAGAAACTGTCATCGTGTTGTAGAAGACGTGGTATAGAAACTGTCATCATGTTGTAGGAGACGTGGTATAGAAACTGTCATCATATTGTAGGAGACGTGGTATAGAAACTGTCATCGTGTTGTGGGAGACGTGGTATAGAAACTCATCGTGTTGTAGGAGACGTGGTATAGAAACTGTCATCGTGTTGTGGGAGACGTGGTATAGAAACTGTCATCGTGTTGTAGGAGACGTGGTATAGAAACTGTCATCGTGTTGTATGAGACGTGGTATAGAAACTGTCATCGTGTTGTAGGAGACGTGGTATATTCTACTGCTATAGAAACTGTCATCGTGTTGTAGGAGACGTGGTATAGAAACTGTCATCGTGTTGTAGGAGACGTGGTATATTCTACTGGTATAGAAACTGTCATCGTGTTGTAGGAGACGTGGTATATTCTACTGCTATAGAAACTGTCATCGTGTTGTAGGAGACGTGGTATATTCTACTGCTATAGAAACTGTCATCGTGTTGTAGGAGACGTGGTATATTCTACTGCTATAGAAACTGTCATCGTGTTGTAGGAGACGTGGTACATTCTACTGGTATAGAACCTGTCATCGTGTTGTAGGAGACGTGGTATAGAAACTGTCATCGTGTTGTAGGAGACGTGATATATTCTACTGCTATAGAAACTGTCATCGTGTTGTAGGAGACGTGGTATAGAAACTGTCATCGTGTTGTAGGAGACGTGGTATATTCTACTGCTATAGAAACTGTCATCGTGTTGTAGGAGACGTGGTATAGAAACTGTCATTGTGTTGTAGGAGACGTGGTATATTCTACTGCTATAGAAACTGTCATCGTGTTGTAGGAGACGTGGTATATTCTACTGCTATAGAAACTGTCATTGTGTTGTAGGAGACGTGGTATTGAAACTGTCATCGTGTTGTAGGAGACGTGGTATATTCTACTGCTATAGAAACTGTCATCGTGTTGTAGGAGACGTGGTATTGAAACTGTCATCGTGTTGTAGGAGACGTGGTATATTCTACTGCTATAGAAACTGTCATCGTGTTGTAGGAGACGTGGTATAGAAACTGTCATCGTGTTGTAGGAGACGTGGTATATTCTACTGCTATAGAAACTGTCATCGTGTTGTAGGAGACGTGGTATAGAAACCGTCATCATGTTGTAGGAGACGTGGTATATTCTACTGGTATAGAAACTGTCATCGTTTTGTAGGAGACGTGGTACATTCTACTGCTATAGAAACTGTCATCGTGTTGTAGGAGACGTGGTATAGAAACTGTCATCGTGTTGTAGGAGACGTGGTATATTCTACTGGTATAGAAACTGTCATCATGTTGTAGGAGACGTGGTATAGAAACTGTCATCGTGTTGTAGGAGACGTGGTATAGAAACTGTCATCGTGTTGTAGGAGACGTGGTATATTCTACTGCTATAGAAACTGTCATCATTTTGTAGGAGACGTGGTATATTCTACTGCTATAGAAACTGTCATCATGTTGTAGGAGACGTGGTATAGAAACTGTCATCGTGTTGTAGGAGACGTGGTATAGAAACTGTCATCATATTGTAGGAGACGTGGTATAGAAACTGTCATCGTGTTGTAAGAGACGTGGTACATTTTACTGCTATAGAAACTGTCATCGTGTTGTAGGAGACGTGGTATAGAAACTGTCATCATGTTGTAGGAGACGTGGTATAGAAACTGTCATCATATTGTAGGAGACGTGGTATAGAAACTGTCATCGTGTTGTAGGAGACGTGGTATAGAAACTGTCATCGTGTTGTGGGAGACGTGGTATAGAAACTGTCTTCGTGTTGTAGGAGACGTGGTATAGAAACTGTCATCGTGTTGTAGGAGACGTGGTATAGAAACTGTCATCGTGTTGTAGGAGACGTGGTATATTCTACTGCTATAGAAACTGTCATCGTGTTGTAGGAGACGTGGTATAGAAACTGTCATCGTGTTGTAGGAGACGTGGTATATTCTACTGGTATAGAAACTGTCATCGTGTTGTAGGAGACGTGGTATATTCTACTGCTATAGAAACTGTCATCGTGTTGTAGGAGACGTGGTATAGAAACTGTCATCGTGTTGTAGGAGACGTGGTATATTCTACTGCTATAGAAACTGTCATCGTGTTGTAGGAGACGTGGTATATTCTACTGCTATAGAAACTCTATGTTTTTTCCTATGGACAACACCTGTGTGTGTGTGTGTGTGTGTGTGTGTGTGTGTGTGTGTGTGTGTGTGTGTGTGTGTGTGTGTGTGTGTGTGTGTGTGTGTATTAATGTGTGTACATGGTATTGGTGATCCAGTACATTGAGTCCTCCTGAAGGTTACTTCCTGTTACAGAGGAAGCAGGCTCAGTTCTATGAGAACATTGTGAAGGTGATCAGACCCAAGCCAGACTACTTCGCTGTGGGATACTATGGAGTGGGCTTCCCTTCCTTCCTCAGGGTAAGTAGTACGTGGGTCCTACACACACACGCAGGCACACCACGCACACACACACACACACACACGGTCCATAGTTCTGCAGCCATCTGTTGAGAGTGGAGAGAGTAAACAGTCCAATACATTACCACAGCCAGTAGAGTCCCCTGTCTCTGCCGTGTCTCAGTGAGAGAGTAAACAGTCCAATACATTACCACAGCCAGTAGAGTCCCCTGTCTCAGCCGTGTCTCAGTGAGAGAGTAAACAGTCTAATACATTACCACAGCCAGTAGAGTCCCCTGCCTCAGCCGTGTCTCAGTGAGAGAGTAAACAGTCCAATACATTACCACAGCCAGTAGAGTCCCCTGTCTCAGCCGTGTCTCAGTGAGAGAGTAAACAGTCCAATACATTACCACAGCCGGTAGAGTCCCCTGTCTCAGCCGTGTCTCAGTGAGAGAGTAAACAGTCAAATACATTACCACAGCCAGTAGAGTCCCCTGTCTCAGCCGTGTCTCAGTGAGAGAGTAAACAGTCCAATACATTACCACAGCCGGTAGAGTCCCCTGTCTCAGCCGTGTCTCAGTGAGAGAGTAAACAGTACAATACATTACCACAGCCAGTAGAGTCCCCTGCCTCATATTCAAACCTCTCACTCTGTGGTGTGGTGTTATCTTTGGGGTTTTTCTCCCTGAATTTCAAGAAGATGTTTGAGTGTTGGACTGGTGGAGAGGAGAGGAGAGGAGAGTGTGAGGAGAGAATGTGAGAAGAGAGAGAGAGAGAGAGAGAGGGAGTGAGGAGAGTGTGAGGAGAAGAGAGGAGAGGAGGTGAGGAGGGTGTGTAGGGGTGGAGACTTCCAATAGGCTGTAAAGGCTGCACTCTGAGAAAGAGAGAGAGAGAAAGAGCTCAGCTTAGAGAGAACGACGTGGAGAGAGAGGATATTATATTTGAACTGTGAGAATGTTCTGTTAAATAGAAGTGTGTAATCACGCTACATAACAGTGAGCTGGAGGCTCTTACCCTCGCTTCTTTCTGTTAATAGACGAGGGTATTCCCATCAAACCTTCCCCTCAGAGGGTGACATCTCTCTCACTCTCCCTATCTATTCTCCCCTCTCTCTCTCTCCCTCCCTTTCTCTTTCTCTCTCTCTCTCTCTCTCTCTCTCTCTCTCTCTCTCTCTCTCTCTCTCTCAGGGGTTTATTATGGATCCCCATTTAGTTCCTGCCAAGGCAGCAGCTACTCTTCCTGGGGTTTATTATGGATCCCCATTAGTTCCTGCCAAGGCAGCAGCTACTCTTCCTGGGGTTTATTATGGATCCCCATTAGTTCCTGCCAAGGCAGCAGCTACTCTTCCTGGGGTTTAATGGATCCCCATTAGTTCCTGTCAAGGCAGCAGCTACTCTTCCTGGGGTTTATTATGGATCCCCATTAGTTCCTGCCAAGGCAGCAGCTACTTCCTGGGGTTTATTATGGATCCCCATTAGTTCCTGCCAAGGCAGCAGCTAATCTTCCTGGGGTTATTATGGATCCCCATTAGTTCCTACCAAGGCAGCAGCTACTCTTCCTGGGGTTTATTATGGATCCCCATTAGTTCCTGCCAAGGCAGCAGCTACTCTTCCTGGGGTTTATTATGGATGCCCATTAGTTCCTGCCAAGGCAGCAGCTACTCTTCCTGGGGTTTATTATGGATCCCCATTCGTCCCTGCCAAGGCAGCAGCTACTCTTCCTGGGGTTTATTATGGATCCCCATTAGTTCCTGCCAAGGCAGCAGCTACTCTTCCTGGGGTTTATTATGGATCCCCATTAGTTCCTGCCAAGGCAGCAGCTACTCTTCCTGGGGTTTATTATGGATCCCCATTAGTTCCTGCCAAGGCAGCAGCTACTCTTCCTGGGGTTTATTATGGATCCCCTATTAGTTCCTGCCAAGGCAGCAGCTACTCTTCCTGGGGTTTATTATGGATCCCTATTAGTTCCTGCCAAGGCAGCAGCTACTCTTCCTGGGGTTTATTATGGATCCCCATTAGTTCCTGTTACTAGCTACTTGTCCTGTCAGAGGGTCAGTCTCTCACATCATGTTCCTGTCTGACCTTAACCTTTAGTCAATGAAAGTGTATTTTCTTCTCACATCCGTATCTGGTCAAGTTACCATATCAATGTCCATGTAACTGTAAGGTGGATGGAATTGGGGCTATTGATCAGCGTCTGGGTCACTGGCGGCTGGTGGTTTGTCCATGGTGTTAATGGAGGAAAGTTGTGTCATTGTGGCAGACTGTCTCCAGTTCAACATGTTCCTGATTCGCTCCCTTTTCCCCAAGGCTGGAATTGATTTCATCCTATTAGAGCTCTGCCCGCGGGAGACTTTGCTGTTTTGTCACGACTTCGTCCCCTTTTCCAGAACGTCTGTTAAAGAAGCTCCTTTAAGGGAGAGGCAACGTCTGATCATTCCATTTGGGCTGTTGAAGACAGTTTTCACAAGGCTTCCCTCTAACCCCTTCTCCTCTAGCAGGGCACGGCATCCATTACAGATAGAACAGCCTAGTGCTGCCTTTGTCTGTCTGGCTGTCTAAAAGGCCTTTATAGACTGGGTACATCTATACACAGTCCTCTCTTTGATTCTATTATCAGCTGTCTGGAGGACAGAGAGAGTGGTGTGTGTCTGGGGGGGTAGGTTGTCTGTTAGGACAGAGAGAGTGGTGTGTATCTGGGGGGGTAGGTTGTCTGTTAGGACAGAGAGAGTGGTGTGTATCTGGGGGGTAGGTTGTCTGTTAGGACAGAGAGAGTGGTGTGTATCTGGGGGGGGGGTAGGTTGTCTGTTAGGAGGACAGAGAGAGTGGTGTGTATCTGGGGGGGTAGGTTGTCTGTTAGGACAGAGAGAGTGGTGTGTATCTGGGGGGGTAGGTTGTCTGTTAGGACAGAGAGAGTGGTGTGTATCTGGGGGGTAGGTTGTCTGTTAGGAGGACAGAGAGAGTTGTGTGTATCTGGGGGGGTAGGTTGTCTGTTAGGACAGAGAGAGTGGTGTGTATCTGGGGGGGTAGGTTGTCTGTTAGGACAGAGAGAGTGGTGTGTATCTGGGGGGGTAGGTTGTCTGTTAGGAGGACAGAGAGTGGTGTGTATCTGGGGGGGTAGGTTGTCTGTTAGGACAGAGAGAGTGGTGTGTATCTGGGGGGTAGGTTGTCTATTAGGACAGAGAGAGTGGTGTGTATCTGGTGGGTAGGTTGTCTGTTAGGACAGAGAGAGTGGTGTGTATCTGGGGGGGTAGGTTGTCTGTTAGGAGGACAGAGAGAGTGGTGTGTATCTGGGGGGGTAGGTTGTCTGTTAGGACAGAGAGAGTGGTGTGTATCTGGGGGGGTAGGTTGTCTGTTAGGAGGACAGAGAGAGTGGTGTGTATCTGGGGTAGGTTGTCTGTTAGGGCAGAGAGAGTGGTGTGTATCTGGGAGGTAGGTTGTCTGTTAGGACAGAGAGAGTGGTGTGTATCTGGGGGGTAGGTTGTCTGTTAGGACAGAGAGAGTGGTGTGTATCTGGGGGTAGGTTGTCTGTTAGGAGGACAGAGAGAGTGGTGTGTATCTGGGGGGGTAGGTTGTCTGTTAGGGCAGAGAGAGTGGTGTGTATCTGGGGGGTAGGTTGTCTGTTAGGACAGAGAGAGTGGTGTGTATCTGGGGGGGTAGGTTGTCTGTTAGGACAGAGAGAGTGGTGTGTATCTGGGGGGTAGGTTGTCTGTTAGGAGGACAGAGAGTGGTGTGTATCTGGGGGGTAGGTTGTCTGTTAGGACAGAGAGAGTGGTGTGTATCTGGGGGGTAGGTTGTCTGTTAGGAGGACAGAGAGAGTGGTGTGTATCTGGGGGGGTAGGTTGTCTGTTAGGACAGAGAGAGTGGTGTGTATCTGGGGGGTAGGTTGTCTGTTAGGACAGAGAGAGTGGTGTGTATCTGGGGGGGTAGGTTGTCTGTTAGGAGGACAGAGAGAGTGGTGTGTATCTGGGGGGTAGGTTGTCTGTTAGGAGGACAGAGAGAGTGGTGTGTATCTGGGGGGTAGGTTGTCTGTTAGGAGGACAGAGAGAGTGGTGTGTATCTGGGGGGGTAGGTTGTCTGTTAGGACAGAGAGAGTGGTGTGTATCTGGGGGGGGTAGGTTGTCTGTTAGGACAGAGAGAGTGGTGTGTATCTGGGGGGGTAGGTTGTCTGTTAGGACAGAGAGAGTGGTGTGTATCTGGGGGGTAGGTTGTCTGTTAGGAGGACAGAGAGAGTGGTGTGTATCTGGGGGGGTAGGTTGTCTGTTAGGAGGACAGAGAGAGTGGTGTGTATCTGGGGGGGTAGGTTGTCTGTTAGGACAGAGAGAGTGGTGTGTATCTGGGGGGTAGGTTGTCTGTTAGGAGGACAGAGAGAGTGGTGTGTATCTGGGGGGGTAGGTTGTCTGTTAGGACAGAGAGAGTGGTGTGTATCTGGGGGGGGTAGGTTGTCTGTTAGGACAGAGAGAGTGGTGTGTATCTGGGGGGGTAGGTTGTCTGTTAGGACAGAGAGAGTGGTGTGTATCTGGGGGGGTAGGTTGTCTGTTAGGAGGACAGAGAGAGTGGTGTGTATCTGGGGGGGTAGGTTGTCTGTTAGGAGGACAGAGAGAGTGGTGTGTATCTGGGGGGGTAGGTTGTCTGTTAGGACAGAGAGAGTGGTGTGTATCTGGGGGGTAGGTTGTCTGTTAGGAGGACAGAGAGAGTGGTGTGTATCTGGGGGGGTAGGTTGTCTGTTAGGACAGAGAGAGTGGTGTGTATCTGGGGGGTAGGTTGTCTGTTAGGAGGACATAGAGAGTGGTGTGTATCTGGGGGGGTAGGTTGTCTGTTAGGACAGAGAGAGTGGTGTGTATCTGGGGGGTAGGTTGTCTGTTAGGACAGAGAGAGTGGTGTGTATCTGGGGGGTAGGTTGTCTGTTAGGGCAGAGAGAGTGGTGTGTATCTGGGGGGTAGGTTGTCTGTTAGGACAGAGAGAGTGGTGTGTATCTGGGGGGGTAGGTTGTCTGTTAGGAGGACAGAGAGAGTGGTGTGTATCTGGGGGGGTAGGTTGTCTGTTAGGGCAGAGAGAGTGGTGTGTATCTGGGGGGTAGGTTGTCTGTTAGGACAGAGAGAGTGGTGTGTATCTGGGGGGGTAGGTTGTCTGTTAGGAGGACAGAGAGAGTGGTGTGTATCTGGGGGGGTAGGTTGTCTGTTAGGACAGAGAGAGTGGTGTGTATCTGGGGGGTAGGTTGTCTGTTAGGAGAGAGAGAGTGGTGTGTACCTGGGGGGGTAGGTTGTCTGTTAGGAGGACAGAGAGAGTGGTGTGTATCTGGGGGGGTAGGTTGTCTGTTAGGACAGAGAGAGTGGTGTGTATCTGGGGGGTAGGTTGTCTGTTAGGACAGAGAGAGTGGTGTGTATCTGGGGGGGTAGGTTGTCTGTTAGGGCAGAGAGAGTGGTGTGTATCTGGGGGGTAGGTTGTCTGTTAGGACAGAGAGAGTGGTGTGTATCTGGGGGGTAGGTTGTCTGTTAGGAGGACAGAGAGAGTGGTGTGTATCTGGGGGGGTAGGTTGTCTGTTAGGACAGAGAGAGTGGTGTGTATCTGGGGGGTAGGTTGTCTGTTAGGAGAGAGAGAGTGGTGTGTATCTGGGGGGGTAGGTTGTCTGTTAGGAGGACAGAGAGAGTGGTGTGTATCTGGGTGGGTAGGTTGTCTGTTAGGACAGAGAGAGTGGTGTGTATCTGGGGGGTAGGTTGTCTGTTAGGAGGACAGAGAGAGTGGTGTGTATCTGGGGGGGTAGGTTGTCTGTTAGGACAGAGAGAGTGGTGTGTATCTGGGGGGTAGGTTGTCTGTTAGGAGGACAGAGAGAGTGGTGTGTATCTGGGGGGTAGGTTGTCTGTTAGGACAGAGAGAGTGGTGTGTATCTGGGGGGTAGGTTGTCTGTTAGGACAGAGAGAGTGGTGTGTATCTGGGGGGTAGGTTGTCTGTTAGGACAGAGAGAGTTGTGTGTATCTGGGGGGGTAGGTTGTCTGTTAGGACAGAGAGAGTGGTGTGTATCTGGGGGGGTAGGTTGTCTGTTAGGAGGACAGAGAGAGTGGTGTGTATCTGGGGGGGTAGGTTGTCTGTTAGGACAGAGAGAGTGGTGTGTATCTGGGGGGTAGGTTGTCTGTTAGGACAGAGAGAGTGGTGTGTATCTGGGGGGGTAGGTTGTCTGTTAGGACAGAGAGAGTGGTGTGTATCTGGTGGGTAGGTTGTCTGTTAGGACAGAGAGAGTGGTGTGTATCTGGGGGGTAGGTTGTCTGTTAGGAGGACAGAGAGAGTGGTGTGTGTCTGGGTCTACTATAGACTACCTCATAGACTTCTCTACACTCTGTCTACTATAGACTACCTCATAGACTTCTCTACACTCTGTCTACTGTAGACTACCACATAGACTTCTCTACACTCTGTCTACTATAGACTACCTCATAGACTTCTCTACATCCGGTCTACTGTAGACTACCTCATAGACTTCTCTACATCCTGTGTACTATAGACTACCTGATAGACTTCTCTACACTCTGTCTACTATAGACTACCTCATAGACTTCTCTACATCCGGTCTACTGTAGACTACCTTATTGGAGCTAAGGATGCTTCACTTCTGCTAGAGAAAGGGGGAGTGTTAAGAAATAAACGGCTTCTCATATCTAATGCAGTGAGATGAAAACTGCAGCTTATTACTATCAGCCCAGAAGTTATCATTACAGATCAGATACTGGAACAAACCTTGTGTCCCAAATGGAAACCTATTCACTATATAGTGCACTTATTTTGACCAGAACCCAATGGGCTTATTCATTAGTAGTGCGCTATGTAGGGAAACAGGTTGTGATTTGGGACACGGTAATATGCTGTGCAGTTTTTAAAGGGGACAATGTTATTTTCCCCCCAGAAATGGCAATTTACCACGGAGCATTAATCATGTAAGCGCTGGAGAGAGTGTTTTTACCTTAATAGCTGCTCAACAACATTAACTAAACTAGATTATTATTGCCAGCTGAAGTGGGTTACAGTGTTTGTGCCCTGGCATCTACTGATCTACAGAAAATCACTGATGTTCTCCACCAGATAGCCTTTACCCCTCTCACTGTCCTATTGGACGAGGGATGATAGCCTTTATCTCTCTCACTGTCCTATTGGACTAGGGATGCTAACCTTTATCTCTCTCACTGTCCTATTGGACTAGGGATGATAGCCTGTATCTCTCTCACTGTCCTATTGGACTAGGGATGATAGCCTTTATCCCTCTCTCACTGTCCTATTGGACTAGGGATGATAGCCTTTACCCCTCTCACTGTCCTATTGGACTAGGAGCGATAGCCTTTTTCCCTCTCACTGTCCTATTGGACTAGGGATGATAGCCTTTATCCCTCTCTCACTGTCCTATTGGACTAGGGATGATAGCCTTTATCTCTCTCGCTGTCCTATTGGACTAGGGATGATAGCCTTTATCCCTCTCACTGTCCTATTGGACTAGGGATGATAGCCTTTATCTCTCTCGCTGTCCTATTGGACTAGGGATGATAGCCTTTATCCCTCTCACTGTCCTATTGGACTAGGGATGATAGCCTTTATCTCTCTCACTGTCCTATTGGACTAGGGATGATAGCCTTTATCCCTCTCGCTGTCCTATTGGACTAGGGATGATAGCCTTTATCTCTCTCACTGTCCTATTGGACTAGGGATGATAGCCTTTATCCCTCTCACTGTCCTATTGGACTAGGGATGATAGCCTTTTTCCCTCTCTCGCTGTCCTATTGGACTAGGGATGATAGCCTTTACCCCTCTCACTGTCCTATTGGACTAGGGATGATTGCCTTTATCTCTCTCACTGTCCTATTGGACTAGGAAGGATAGCCTTTATCCCTCTCTCGCTGTCCTATTGGACTAGGAATGATAGCCTTTATCCCTCTCTCGCTGTCCTATTGGACTAGGAATGGTAGAATTACTTCTTCAGGGTTGGTGTCCCTTCCACGGTATGGTTGAGCTAACGTAGGCTATTGCGATTAGCATGAGGTTGTAAGTAACAAGAACATTTCCCAGGACATAGACATGTCTGATATGGGCAGAAAGCTTGCATTCTTGTTAGTCTAACTGTACTGTCCAATTTACAGTAGCTATTACAGTGAAAGAATACCACGCTATTGTTTGAGGAGAGTGCACAGTTGTGAATGAAAGTTATTAATAAACAAATTCGGTACATTTGGACAGTCTTGATACAACATTTTGAACAGAAATGCAATGGTTCATTGTATCAGTCTAAAACTTTGCACATACACTGCCGCCATCTAGTGGCCAAAATGTAAATTGCAGCTGGGCTGGAATAATACATGATGGCCTTTCTCTTGCATTTCAAAGATGATGGTGCGAAAAAATACAAAAGAACCGGTTGTTTTTTTCTTTGTTTTGTCTTTTACCAGTGTTATTTTCTCCTACATTTTCCTTTCCTTTCAAATGGTACCAAGAATATGCATATCCTTGCTTCAGGGCCTGAGTTACAGGCAGTTAGATTTGGGTATGTTATTTTAGGCAAAAATTGAAAAAAGGGGCGGATCCTTAACCCTCTCACTGTCCTATTGGACTAGCATGTCTGCATTCCAAATGGTACCCTGTTCCAGGGCGGTAGGTAGCCTAGTGGTTAGAGGCAGGTAGCCTAGTGGTTAGAGGCAGGTAGCCTAGTGGTTAGAGGCAGGTAGCCTAGTGGTTAGAGGAAGCCGGCCTAGTGGTTAGAGGCAGCCGGCCTATTGGTTAGAGGCAGCCGGCCTAGTGGTTAGAGGCAGCCGGCCTAGTGGTTAGAGGCAGCCGGCCTAGTGGTTAGAGGTAGGTAGCCTAGTGGTTAGAGGCAGCTAATCTAGTGGTTAGAGGCAGGTAGCCTAGTGGTTAGAGGCAGGTAGCGTAGTGGTTAGAGGCAGCCAGCCTAGTGGTTAGAGGCAGCCAGCCTAGTGGTTAGAGTGTTGGACTAGTAACCAGCAGGTAGCCTAGTGGTTAGAGGCAGGTAGCGTAGTGGTTAGAGGCAGCCAGCCTAGTGGTTAGAGGCAGCCAGCCTAGTGGTTAGAGTGTTGGACTAGTAACCAGCAGGTAGCCTAGTGGTTAGAGCGTTGGACTAGTAACCGAAAAGTTGCTGGATCGAATCCCTCAGCTGACAAGGTACAAATCTGTCGTTCTGCCCCCTGAACAAGGCAGTTAACCCACTGTTCCCCGGTAGGCCGTCATTGTAAATAAGAATTTGTTCTTAACTGACTTGCCTAGTTAAATAAAGGTTAAATAAAAAAATATATATAAATAGTGGACCAGAGCCTTCAAAAGTAGTGCACTACTTAGGGGAAAGGGTGTAATTTGGAATGCCCTTGAGTGTGAAGAAGTGTGGACTTCATTCAGAATCCGTATTATATTATAATGAACACTTAATGTAATATCAATGCTGTCCTCTCTGCACGAGTCGTTAGGGAAGTATTCATCGGAGGATAATTGAGATGCATTGTGTTTGCAGTGTTTTTAGTTTCTTCATGTTGCTGTTTGGATGTCAGTATCTCCCTGCCTCTGGGGGGGGAAAAGTCAATTATATTAAAGATATCACTGCACTTTGCTTCTCTCCTTCCTTAAGAACACATTGTAAACATTGCTGCTTCATTCAGCTGATGATGATGTATTTGTGTCTAATGTGGAAGGCATTGGGATATTCTCTTATTAAAAAACTGAACACATTCACACGTGGGAAAAGCGGCATTTCGGGAAATCGTCATTGGCTTTGATACTCTGATTGGTTAGAGACGAACCAATCGCTGATGAATGGATCAACAGAAAGGACTTCTAGGAAGGCAGTCTGACTGAATGGATCAGCAGAAAGGACTTCTAGGATGGCAGTAAGACTGAATGGATCAGCAGAAAGGACTTCTAGCATGTCAGTCTGACTGAATGGATCAGCAGAAAGGACTTCTAGGATGGCAGTCAGACTGAATGGATCAGCAGAAAGGACTTCTAGCATGTCAGTCTGACTGAATGGATCAGCAGAAAGGACTTCTAGGAAGGCAGTCTGACTGAATGGATCAATAGGAAGGACTTCTAGGAAGGCAGTCTGACTGAATGTATCAGCAGAAAGGACTTCTAGGAAGGCAGTCTGACTGAATGTATCAGCAGAAAGGACTTCTAGGAAGGCAGTCTGACTGAATGGATCAACAGAAAGGACTTCTAGGAAGGCAGTCTGACTGAATGGATCAACAGGAAGGACTTCTATGAAGGCAGTCTGATCGAATGGATCTAGCGATCGGTAGAGCAGGGGTATTAAATTAAGTACTTCATTCCTCCATCTTTCTCTGACTTGTGTTCCGTCTGTTCCTGTAAAGCTGCGGTGTTCTGCTTATCTCAGCGGCTTGGCTCAACGAAAATGTTCAGGCTTTCCAAAAGTTGTCTAAAAATATTTATCAAACTGTGTTCCAACACTTTAAAATATAAGCTGTCATGTTCTATCATCCCGAGTTCTCTCAGACATACTGTGGGCTACGTCCCAAATAGCACCCTATTCCCTATAGAGTGCACTAATTTTGAACAGGTCCCATAGGGCTCGAGTCAAAAGTAGTGCACTACATAGGGTATAGGGTGCCATTTGGGACATTGAATAGTTTGTGAGTTTTACTGACTGGGATAAACAAACAAAGTTTCCTCATCTCATACATTTTCAGGTACATTCTGTCCTCTCCCCTTCAAACGGTGTTTTAGTTTCTACACACTCCTGTGACCTAAGATGACTGCCTTGTCAGCTTTAAGCACCGATTTAGTCTTGTCCTGTCCTTTACGTTCTTGGATCATTGACTTTCATGGGTCGTTGCTAAGATCATGGTTGATTGAAATGGTTGATTGATATTTCTCCTGTGTGTTTTATCCAAGTCTCCATCACTAACAAACATACTTTCTATTAGTATTCCCATCAGGCATTTGGAGATATTTGGATTCCATTTATGGCCCCATAAACCCCTCTGGCGACAGCATGTTTAAATAATCTATGAATTTCATTCTAGATGCTGTTTGATTTTGTTTTCTTCTTTTTATTGACTTCATCATGACACTGGTTTCTTGGCTGACTATGTTTCCATTTACAAAAAAATAGTAATGAATTATTGACTAGCCGAAGTATGAGAACCATTTTCTGTTTTTTTTGCTTCTTCGCCCCCTCTGTGACAGACTGTGATTTCCTTTCTCTGTCAGAATGGTGCATTCTGGTAGCTGAGTAATGAGTATCATGACATTGAGAGGAACACACACACACACCCTGCTAGAATGGGCGGCAGGTAGCCTAGCGATTAGAGCGTTGGGCCAGTAACCGAAAGGTCGCTGGTTCGAATACCCAATCTGACAAGGTGAAAAACCTGTCTGTGTGCTTGAGCAAAGGCACTTAACCCTAATTTACTCCAGGGGCTGACCCTGTAGGGAGACCGTCATTGTCAATAAGAATTTGTTCTTAACTGACTTGCCTAGTTAAATAAAAATGTTTAAACGGTACTGAAAGAAGCTCGATCTGAGTTCCCACATGAAATAGACCAGCGATATCCTGGTTCTACCTCAGTGTTTCTGATTCTATAGTTTTAGTTGGCGACAGATTTTCATGCGAATGTTCAAAAAGAAAATATGCACATTTTCCCAACAGCAGTGAATTTCCACCAAACGGACTTGTTGCGCGGTAACGTACTGCTCACAAAATGTACCGAATAAAATCGCAATGTGTTTTATTGTTCACTGCTCAAAAAATAAAGGGAACACTAAAATAACACATCCTAGATCTGAATGAATGAAATAATCTTATTAAATACTTTTTTCTTTACATAGTTGAATGTGCTGACAACAAAATCACACAAAAATAATCAATGGAAATCCAATTTATCAACCCATGGAGGTCTGGATTTGGAGTCACACTCAAAATTAAAGTGGAAAACCACACTACAGGCTGATCCAACTTTGATGTAATGTCCTTAAAACAAGTCAAAATGAGGCTCAGTAGTGTGTGTGGCCTCCACGTGCCTGTATGACCTCCCTACAACGTCTGGGCATGCTCCTGATGAGGTGGCGGATGGTCTCCTGAGGGATCTCCTCCCAGACCTGGACTAAAGCATCCGCCAACTCCTGGACAGTCTGTGGTGCAACGTGGCGTTGGTGGATGGAGCGAGACATGATGTCCCAGATGTGCTCAATTGGATTCAGGTCTGGGGAACGGGCGGGCCAGTCCATAGCATCAATGCCTTCCTCTTGCAGGAACTGCTGACACACTCCAGCCACATGAGGTCTAGCATTGTCTTGCATTAGGAGGAACCCAGGGCCAACCGCACCAGCATCTGGTCTCACAAGGTGTCTGAGGATCTCATCTCAGTACCTAATGTCAGTCAGGCTACCTCTGGCGAGCACATGGAGGGCTGTGCGGCGCCCCAAAGAAATGCCACCCCACACCATGACTGACCCACCGCCAAACCGGTCATGCTGGAGGATGTTGCAGGCAGCAGAACGTTCTCCATGGCGTCTCCAGACTCTGTCACGTCTGTCACATGCTCAGTGTGAACCTGCTTCATCTGTGAAGAGCACAGGGCGCCAGTGGCGAATTTGCCAATCTTGGTGTTCTCTGGCAAATGCCAAACGTCCTGCACGGTGTTGGGCTGTAAGCACAACCCCCACCTGTGGACGTCGGCCCTCATACCACCCTCATGGAGTCTGTTTCTGACCGTTTGAGCAGACACATGCACATTTGTGGCCTGCTGGAGGTCATTTTGCAGGGCTCTGGCAGTGCTCCTCCTGCTCCTCCTTGCACAAAGGCGGAGGTAGTGGTCCTGCTGCTGGGTTGTTGCCCTCCTACGGCCTCCTCCACGTCTCCTGATGTACTGGCCTGTCTCCTGGTAGCGCCTCCATGCTCTGGACACTACGCTGACAGTCACAGCAAACCTTCTTGCCACAGCTCGCATTGATGTGCCATCCTGGATGATCTGCACTACCTGAGCCACTTGTGTGGGTTGTAGACTCCGTCTCATGCTACCACTAGAGTGAAAGCACCGCCAACATTCAAAAGTGACCAAAACATCAGCCAGGAAGCATAGGAACTGAGAAGTGGTCTGTGGTCCCCACCTTCAGAACCACTCCTTTATTGGGGGTGTCTTGCTAATTGCCTATGATTTCCACCTGTTGTCTATTCCATTTGCACAACAGCATGTGACATTTATTGTCAATCAGTGTTGCTTCCTAAGTGGACAGTTTGATTTCACAGAAGTGTGATTGACTTGGAGTTACATTGTGTTGTTTAAGTGTTCCCTTTATTTTTTTGAGCAGTATATTTTCAACTCTTCCGATAGTTTTGTCACAAAAACTGTTGCTTTGAATAACAAATGTGCCTCCTCTGGTCTTGGCAGGTGCACACTAGCCAACAGTTAGTAGGCAGTGTGGGTAGGCTGCGTGGGTAGGCTGCGTGGGTAGGCTGCGTGGGTAGGCTGGGTGGGTAGGCTGCGTGAGTTGGCTGTGTGGGTAAGCTAGTCTACGTTATGAGATTATTATGGATGAGAGCGAGAATATTTCTATTTGTGAAACGGCTGTCAAGCATCGATTATCATGTCACCAGAATAAACCCCACATATTTACTGGAAAGGAGAGTCAAGCTCATCAGGGGGGAGGGGGATGTTGGGGGGGAATAGAGAAGGAAGCTCATCAGGGGGGAGGGGGATGTTGAGGGGGAATAGAGAAGGAAGCTCATCAGGGGGGAGGGGGATGTTGGGGGGGAATAGAGAAGGAAGCTCATCAGGGGGGAGGGGGGTGTTGAGGGGGAATAGAGAAGGAAGCTCATCAGGGGGGAGGGGGGTGTTGAGGGGGAATAGAGAAGGAAGCTCATCAGGGGGGAGGGGGATGTTGAGGGGGAATAGAGAAGGAAGCTCATCAGGGGGGAGGGGGATGTTGGGGGGGAATAGAGAAGGAAGCTCATCAGGGGGGAGGGGGATGTTGAGGGGGAATAGAGAAGGAAGCTCATCAGGGGGGAGGGGGGTGTTGAGGGGGAATAGAGAAGGAAGCTCATCAGGGGGGAGGGGGATGTTGAGGGGGAATAGAGAAGGAAGCTCATCAGGGGGGAGGGGGATGTTGAGGGGGAATAGAGAAGGAAGCTCATCAGGGGGAGGGGGATGTTGAGGGGGAATAGAGAAGGAAGCTCATCAGGGGGGAGGGGGATGTTGAGGGGGAATAGAGAAGGAAGCTCATCAGGGGGAGGGGGATGTTGAGGGGGAATAGAGAAGGAAGCTCATCAGGGGGGAGGGGGGTGTTGAGGGGGAATAGAGAAGGAAGCTCATCAGGGGGGAGGGGGGTGTTGGGGGGGAATAGAGAAGGAAGCTCATCAGGGGGGAGGGGGATGTTGAGGGGGAATAGAGAAGGAAGCTCATCAGGGGGGAGGGGGATGTTGGGGGGAATAGAGAAGGAAGCTCATCAGGGGGGAGGGGGATGTTGGGGGGGGAATAGAGAAGGAAGCTCATCAGGGGGGAGGGGGATGTTGAGGGGGAATAGAGAAGGAAGCTCATCAGGGGGGAGGGGGATGTTGAGGGGGAATAGAGAAGGAAGCTCATCAGGGGGGAGGGGGATGTTGAGGGGGGAATAGAGAAGGAAGCTCATCAGGGGGGAGGGGGATGTTGAGGGGGAATAGAGAAGGAAGCTCATCAGGGGGGAGGGGGATGTTGGGGGGAATAGAGAAGGAAGCTCATCAGGGGGAGGGAGATGTTGAGGGGGAATAGAGAAGGAAGCTCATCAGGGGGAGGGGGATGTTGAGGGGGAATAGAGAAGGAAGCTCATCAGGGGGGAGGGGGATGTTGGGGGGGAATAGAGAAGGAAGCTCATCAGGGGGGAGGGGGATGTTGGGGGGGAATAGAGAAGGAAGCTCATCAGGGGGGAGGGGGATGTTGGGGGGGAATAGAGAAGGAAGCTCATCAGGGGGGAGGGGGATGTTGGGGGGGAATAGAGAAGGAAGCTCATCAGGGGGGAGGGGGATGTTGAGGGGGAATAGAGAAGGAAGCTCATCAGGGGGGAGGGGGGTGTTGAGGGGGAATAGAGAAGGAAGCTCATCAGGGGGGAGGGGGATGTTGGGGGGGAATAGAGAAGGAAGCTCATCAGGGGGGCGGAGGATGTTGAGGGGGAATAGAGAAGGAAGCTCATCAGGGGGGAGGGGGATGTTGAGGGGGAATAGAGAAGGAAGCTCATCAGGGGGGAGGGGGATGTTGAGGGGGAATAGAGAAGGAAGCTCATCAGGGGGGAGGGGGATGTTGAGGGGGAATAGAGAAGGAAGCTCATCAGGGGGGAGGGGGATGTTGGGGGGGAATAGAGAAGGAAGCTCATCAGGGGGGAGGGGGATGTTGAGGGGGAATAGAGAAGGAAGCTCATCAGGGGGGGAGGGGGATGTTGAGGGGGAATAGAGAAGGAAGCTCATCAGGGGGGAGGGGGATGTTGGGGGGGAATAGAGAAGGAAGCTCATCAGGGGGGAGGGGGATGTTGGGGGGGAATAGAGAAGGAAGCTCATCAGGGGGAGGGGGATGTTGGGGGGGAATAGAGAAGGAAGCTCATCAGGGGGGAGGGGGGTGTTGAGGGGGAATAGAGAAGGAAGCTCATCAGGGGGGAGGGGGATGTTGGGGGGGAATAGAGAAGGAAGCTCATCAGGGGGGAGGGGGATGTTGAAGGGGAATAGAGAAGGAAGTGTGCAGCATTAAAAAGGCCACTATCAACAACAAGAGGAATGTTCACTAAGATCAGACATTGGGAACTATTCAGATTGTTTAAGACACATCAAGGCGTTTCCATCGCCATTTCTCACATCATTACATTTTACAGAAACAAAAAGATCCCAGCATGTCGAACGGATCACATTATCTGTCTGCATTTATAAAAAGATAATGATACAGTATGACTTTACTCTCCTGACAACAGTGGATGGAAACGTGGTTAGTGTGAACACTCCACGCCACTCTGGAAACGTGGTTAGTGTGTACACTCCACGCCACTATGGAAACGTGGTTAGTGTGAACACTCCACGCCACTCTGGAAACGTGGTTAGTGTGAACACTCCACGCCACTCTGGAAACGTGGTTAGTTTGAACACTCCACGCCACTCTGGAAACGTGGTTAGTGTGAACACTCCACGCCACTCTGGAAACGTGGTTAGTGTGAACACTCCACGCCACTCTGGAAACGTGGTTAGTGTGAACACTCCACGCCACTCTGGAAACGTGGTTAGTGTGAACACTCCACGCCACTCTGGAAACGTGGTTAGTGTGAACACTCCACGCCACTCTGGAAACGTGGTTAGTGTGAACACTCCACGCCACTCTGGAAACGTGGTTAGTGTGAACACTCCACGCCACTCTGGAAACGTGGTTAGTGTGAACACTCCACGCCACTCTGGAAACGTGGTTAGTGTGAACACTCCACACCACTCTGGAAACGTGGTTAGTGTGAACACTCCACGCCACTCTGGAAACGTGGTTAGTGTGAACACTCCACGCCACTCTGGAAACGTGGTTAGTGTGAACACTCCACACCACTCTGGAAACGTGGTTAGTGTGAACACTCCACGCCACTCTGGAAACGTGGTTAGTGTGAACACTCCACGCCACTCTGGAAACGTGGTTAGTGTGAACACTCCACGCCACTCTTGCTTTCAGGAAGAAGAAACAGCATTTTGTCTAAATCAATCTTTATACAATAACGAAACGGTTGGATAAACTAATAATTTTGTGAAATCACAATGTATTACAGCAGGTGACATCAGGTGAGTTTAGAATTCTCAAACAATATGACAGGAAGCAGCAATCAATTTGATTGGCTGTTGCAAGCCATTTTAATTTTTTTTTTTTTTTTGAGTTGCTTCGTGTAAACAGCAAAAGTTGCTTGAGATGATGTCACCTGCTGCCTATTTCAGTTCAGCAGGTTTAACTGTTTCTTTATTCTGCTTGGAACAGATGACGTGTGGAAATCAATGAGCTTATCACTCAAAGCAGATTTCAACACTTCAAGAGAGGTACCTTTTCAGGGAAGCAGTGCATTTAAATCAATTGCAAAATTGGGACTGTGCTCTCCTGTTTGAAGGTGCATTTATCCTAAAACCCAAAAATATAAGGACAACATGCAAATATTTTAAAAAATGTGATTGAGTTACAGTTCATATGAGGAAATCAGTCAATTGAAATAAATTCATTAGGTCCTAATCTATGGATTTCACATGACTGGGAATACAGATATGCATCTGTCGGTCACAGACACCTTAATCAAAATGGGCCTCAGGATCTCGTCACGGTGTTTCTGCGCATTCGAATTGCCATTGATAAAACGCAATTGTGTCCGTTGTCCGTAGCTTATGCCTGTTCATACCATAACCCCACCGCCATCATAAGGCACTCTGTTTACAACGTTGACATCAGCAAACCTTTCACCCACACGATGCCATACATGTAGTCTGCGGTTGTAAACCCAGTTGGACTTATTGCCTAATTCTTTAAAATGACATTGGAGGCGGCTTATGGTAGAGAAATGAACATTCCATTCTCTGGAAACAGCTCTGGTGGACATTCTTGCAGTCAACATGTCTATTGCACACTCCCTCAAAACTTGAGACGTCTGTGGCATTGTGTTGTGTGACAAAACTGCACATTTTAGAGTGGCCTTTTATTGTCCCCAACACAAGGTGCACCTGTGTAATGATCACTCTTAATCAACTTCTTGATATTCCACACATGTCATGTGGATGGATTATCTTGGCAAATGAGGAAACACTCATTAACAGGGATGTAAACTAATGTGTACACAACATTGAAGAGAAATAAGCTTTTTGTCCATATGGAACATTTCTGTGATCTTTTATTTCAGCTCATGAAACATGGGACCAACACTTTACATGTTGCGTTTATATTCTTGTTCAGTGTCTTCAATGTTCCCCTTCAATGTTTTTGGGGGCACTGAGATAACCGTTGGTCTTTTGAATGGAAACTGGAGGCTGTATCCTTATAGTTTTAAACAGTAGCCAATAGGCTAAACCCTTACAGTTATAGACAGTAGCCAATTGGCTGACCCCTTACAGTTTTAGACAGTAGCCAATTGGCTGACCCCTTACAGTTTTAGACAGTAGCCAATAGGCTGAACCCTTACAGTTATAGACAGTAGCCAATAGGCTGAACCCTGACAGTTTTAGACAGTAGCCAATAGGCTGAACCCTGACAGTTTTAGACAGTAGCCAATAGGCTGAACCCTTACAGTTATAGACAGTAGCCAATAGGCTGAACAATGACAGTTTTAGACAGTAGCCAATAGGCTGAACCCTTACAGTTATAGACAGTAGCCAATAGGCTGAACCCTTACAGTTTTAGTCGGTAGCCAATAGGCTGAACCCTTACAGTTATAGACAGTAGCCAATAGGCTGTTGTGGCTATCCGAGCATAATGTAGTAGGCCTACCAACAAAACCAATGGAGTAAATCCCATAACATTTCCACATGTAAATAGCTGTTGATTTCTATGATATAGTCTACAGTAGTCTATATGTGGTGTTCAATGCAGGTCTACATTACATGAGACTTTTAACAACGTTTTTACATTATGAAGGGCCTGACTTTAATGCATGATTTTTTACTTGGTCTGTAACACCATGGGACAAATAGGTAAATTGTATTGTATGATGCAAGAAACTACTTTACAAAATGAATTATAATTACCATACAGGGAATTAGACAATGTAGGCTACCCCTCTGCCTATTGTTGTACATGCATATTCAAGCCTGTCTCAAAATACAACACTGCCCCTTTAATTAAGACATAAGCTTTTTACCTGACTGGCTTTTCAAAGACCACTTGAAATGTAGCCTACATTTTTTTGTGCTCTTGTAGGAAGTAGTAACTCCCCATTGCTGACCTTTACTTATCTATAACTGGGCTGATAACTCACTAACTAGCAAAGAACATCAACAAACGTGCAGCTCTGCGCTCTGAACTGATCTGATCTGACCTGATCTGAACTGATCTGAACTGATCTGAACTGATCTGATCTGAACTGATCTGAACTGAACTGATCTGAACTGAACTGAACTGATCTGATCTGAACTGATCTGAACTGAACTGATGTGAACTGATCTGATGTGAACTGATCTGATCTGATCTGAACTGAACTGAACTGACCTGATCTGAACTGATCTGATCTGAACTGATCTGAACTGATCTGAATTGAACTGATCTGACCTGACCTGATCTGAATTGAACTGATCTGAACTGATCTGAACTGATCTGAATTAATCTGATCTGAACTGATCTGAACTGATCTGACCTGATCTGAACTGAACCGAAAAGCGCATTCACTCGTGGGTGATTGAAAGATTGCTCGTGGGCTACCCCCGCCAATAGAATTCTACTCCGTTGTGCTCTGCCTACAACAAAATCACAGACTCAGTCTTGCAAAGTTAGATTTGTTTTGGTGTGTTGCATTGAAAAGGGACTGATCTAATGTTTAATCGATCTATATAATGCAAACTAATGGAACGAACTCAGTGAAATCCAATCTCTGCGCCATGGCAATTCTTCTGCGCGGCAATTCATGCGCAGAAAGCATCAGCGTATGTTACATTAGGGAGAAAAACAAAGTTCAAAGCCTGTTGAGAGCAGAACAGGGTTCAAAGCCTGTTGGGAACAGAACAGGGTCCAAAGCCTGTTGAGAGCAGAACACGGTTCAAAGCCTGTTGAGAACAGAACAAGGTCCAAAGCCTGTTGAGAGCAGAACAGGGTTCAAAGCCTGTTGGGAACAGAACAAGGTCCAAAGCCTGTTGAGAGCAGAACACGGTTCAAAGCCTGTTGAGAGCAGAACACGGTTCAAAGCCTGTTGGGAACAGAACAGGGTTCAAAGCCTGTTGAGAGCAGAACAGGGTTCAAAGCCTGTTGAGAGCAGAACACGGTTCAAAGCCTGTTGAGAGCAGAACAGGGTTCAAAGCCTGTTGAGAGCAGAACACGGTTCAAAGCCTGTTGGGAACAGAACAGGGTTCAAAGCCTGTTGGGAGCAGAACAGGGTTCAAAGCCTGTTGAGAGCAGAACGAGGTCCAAAGCCTGTTGGGACAGAACACGGTTAAAAGCCTGTTGGGAGCAGAAACAGTCTCTTTATTTGATAAATTGTTTCTCTGTTTTGACACCAGTTCACTGCCAATAACTCTCACTGTTTACTGATGTAGCAGAAGGATAACATGGGTTTTGATCAGTCCAAAGGTTCTAACCCTGTTCTTTGCCGTTGCATCAGACATTACGTTCATTACATCCAGGAAGGTCATGTGGTTTTACAATACAAGATCCACCCCCATATTATACTATGTCTGCAGTGTTATGCCGCTCTGTTGGGTCACTTCAGTTTGTGTTATCAGTGTTTATCACTAGTCCAGTGTAGTGAAACATGGCAGATGTCAGTGAGATGCCGTGTTGGCGATCCCTCAACCTTTTGGCTTCGACTGTGCCACAAAGCATGTTCTGATGGTCAGACAGAAGTGGTGTAAAACCCCCCCCACGTTCTCTCTGTTTTTCTCCTCTCAGAACAAGATGTTCATCTATAGGGGGAAGGAGTACGAGAGGAGAGAGGACTTTGAGGCCAGACTGCTCACCCAGTTCCCCAACGCTGGTAAGATGAAGACCACCACACCGCCCAGCGAAGACATCAAGACCTCTCCCTCACAGTGTATCCTTACTACAGAGATCACAGTCAGACAGCCACCCCTCACAGCCTGGTTCCTCTCTAGGTTTCTTCCTAGGTTCTGGCCTTTCCTAGGGAGTTTTTACTAGCCGCTGTTCTTCTGCCTCTGCATTGCTTGCTGTTTGGGGTTTTAGGCTGGGTGTTTTGTATAGCACTGCTGATGTAAAATGGGCTTGATAAAATAAATGTGATTGATTGAGTCAGACAGACATCAAGAACTATTCCTGGCAGTGTATACTTATCACAGAGATTACAGTCAATCAATCAATCAATCAATCAATCAATCAATCAGTTATTCAATTATATTTATAAAGTCCTTTTTCCATACATCAACAGTCTTCACAAAGTGCTTCACCACCGCCATCTACACACGTTAACCCCACACATTCAGAATACTGGGAGGGTCTAGGCATGAGTTTAGTTTGTATGGTAGAGCGTAGTCAAATCAAATCAAATGTGTTTATATAGCCCTTCTTACATCAACTGATATCTCAAAGTGCTGTACAGAAACCCAGCCTAAAACCCCAAACAGCAAGCAATGCAGGTGTAGAAGCACGGTGGCTAGGAAAAACTCCCTAGAAAGGCCAAAACCTAGGAAGAAACCTAGAGAGGAACCAGGCTATGAGGGGTGGCCAGTCCTCTTCTGGCTGTGCCGGGTGGAGATTATAACAGCACATGGCCTAGATGTTCAAATGTTCATAAATGACCAGTATGGTCAAATAATAATAATCATAGTAGTTGTCGAGGGTGCAACAAGTCAGCAACTCAAGAGTAAGTGTCAGTTGGCTTTTTCATAGCCGATCTTTGAGAGTATCTCTACCGCTCCTGCTGTCTCTAGAGAGTTGAAAACAGCAGGTCTTGGACAGGTAGCACGTCCGGTGAATAGGTCAGGGTTCCAGCATGTCTGGGACAGCAGGTCTGGGACAGATAGCACGTCCGGTGAACAGGTCAGGGTTCCATAGCTGCAGGCAGAACAGTTGGAACTGGAGCAGCAGCACGGCCAGGTGAACTGGGGACAGCAAGGAGTCATCATGCAGGTAGTCCTGAGGCATGGTCCTAGGGCTCAGGTCCTCCGAGAGAGAGAAAGAAAGAAAGAGAAAGAAAGAGAGAATTAGAGAGAGCATATTTAAATTCACACAGGACACCGGAAAAGACAAGAGAAATACTCCAGATGTGACAGACTGACCCTAGCCCCCCGCCACATAAACTACTGCAGCATAAATACTGGAGGCTGAGACAGGAGGGGTCAGGAGACACTGTGGCCCCATCCAATGAAACCCCCGGACAGGGCCAAACAGGTAGGATATAACCCCACCCACTTTGCCAAAGCACAGCCTCCACACCACTGGAGGGATATCTCCAACCACCAACATACCATCCCGGGACAAGGCCGAGTATAGCCCACAAAGATCTCCGCCACGGCACTGTAGTCTACTTTACAGTTCTGTTCTGTTGAAATTATTGTGACCAGTTCATTTATATTCAATACTTCAATATTTTCGTTAACGGCTGTGATGAAGGCATCCAGTGTTTCACCGTCAAGCCTGTTCTGGAACTCCCTTCAAAGTTCCAGAACAAACCAGTGTCTGAGCAGATCGTCAGGTATGTATATGTCTGTCTTCTTATCTGACTTCTTCCTTGTTATACAGAGTGTGTACATCATGTATGGGTGGGTCACGTCAGAACTACAGTCCATCTGGGTGACATATTAATGCATATTACTACTTGATGAATCTGTCTTCTTTAGTTTCATCCTTTGCATTCTCTGAGTAGTACTTCATCACCTGTTATATTAGTCCTGAACTAAATGAGATGGAGTCAGGTACTTTATCACCTGTTATATTAGTCCTGAACTAAATGAGATGGAGTCAGGTACTTTATCACCTGTTATATTAGTCCTGAACTAAATGAGATGGAGTCAGGTACTTTATCACCTGTTATATTAGTCCTGAACTAAATGAGATGGTGTCAGATACTTTATCACCTGTTAAATCAGACTCCAGAGAGCACTGGTACAGAGCACTGTAGCAGTAGAATAGACCCAGAGGACACTGGTACAGAACACTGTAGCAGTAGGATAGATGAGGACACTGGTCCAGAACACTGTAGCAGTAGGATAGACCCAGAGGACACTGGTACAGAACACTGTAGCAGTAGGATAGATGAGGACACTGGTACAGAACACTGTAGCAGTAGGATAGATACAGAGGACACTGGTACAGAACACTGTAGCAGTAGGATAGATGAGGACACTGGTACAGAACACTGTAGCAGTAGGATAGATACAGAGGACACTGGTACAGAACACTGTAGCAGTAGGATAGATGAGGACACTGGTACAGAACACTGTAGCAGTAGGATAGATCCAGAGGACACTGGTACAGAACACTGTAGCAGTAGGATAGATGAGGACACTGGTACAGAACACTGTAGCAGTAGGACAGACCCAGAGGACACTGGTCCAGAACACTGCAGCAGTAGGACAGACCCAGAGGACACTGGTCCAGAACACTGTAGCAGTAGGATAGATCCAGAGGACTGGTCCAGAACACTGCAGCAGTAGGACAGATCCAGAGGACACTGGTACAGAACACTGTAGCAGTAGGATAGATGAGGACACAGGTACAGAACACTGTAGCAGTAGGATAGATGAGGACACTGGTCCAGAACACTGTAGCAGTAGGATAGATGAGGACACTGGTCCAGAACACTGCAGCAGTAGGACAGATCCAGAGGACACTGGTACAGAACACTGCAGCAGTAGGACAGATCCAGAGGACACTGGTCCAGAACACTGTAGCAGTAGGATAGATCCAGAGGACACTGGTACAGAACACTGCAGCAGTAGGACAGATCCAGAGGACACTGGTACAGAACACTGCAGCAGTAGGACAGACCCAGAGGACACTGGTCCAGAACACTGTAGCAGTAGGATAGATCCAGAGGACTGGTCCAGAACACTGCAGAAGTAGGACAGACCCAGAGGACACTGGTCCAGAACACTGTAGCAGTAGGATAGACCCAGAGGACACTGGTACAGAACATTGCAGCAGTAGGATAGAGGACACTGGTACAGAACACTGTAGCAGTAGGATAGAGGACACTGGTACAGAACAATGTAGCAGTTGGATAGAGGACACTGGTACAGAACAATGTAGCAGTTGGATAGACCCAGAGGACACTGGTACAGAACACTGTAGCAGTAGGATAGACCCAGAGGACACTGGTACAGAACATTGCAGCAGTAGGATAGAGGACACTGGTACAGAACACTGTAGCAGTAGGATAGAGGACACTGG
>NW_021822297.1:688343-703343 GCF_901001165.1 Salmo trutta
TCCCTGAACTGTGCCATGTAGTAGGGAGTTGTAGTTTCCGTAGAGATAAATCAGATCAATCCTGAACTGTGCCATGTAGTAGGGAGTTGTAGTTTCTGTAGAGATAAAGCAGATCAATCCTGAACTGTGCCATGTAGTAGGGAGTTGTAGTTTCCAACAGGCCAATATTCAACATAGTTTAGAGCAGAAAAAGTGGTAATTAACTACAATGACCAATGTACTCCCGCTTAACCCTTTGACGCCTACGATCACATATCTGTGATCATTGTTGAGTGGTCCCTGCAGCGTACCATCGCAAACATGTGATTGGACAGAACATCAACAGAACGTATGATGTAACAAACGTGTATAAACAGCATTGTTGTCTGAAATGTTTTTCGCCGATGGGAAAGAAAGGTCTTATTCCTCAATTCTACTTTTTATTGTAAAAGATAAATGTGAAGTTCATCATCCAAGCATCAAACAGAACACATCCACAGCCTAACTCATTCCATTAACCAGTTTAAATAACTGGTTGCGCTTACAAACAAAACAAACATAAAAAAAATTGCCGACCTAACAGCTAGACTTGTTTGTAATGTACTACATCTCTGGTGAGTAGAAGGGAGAAATGTAATGTTGTTTAGAAAAGAGATGTGTGTCAGCTAAGCTAACAGGAGCTAAATTCTTTATGATGGCAGCCATTTTGGTTATGTTTGACAACCGAGAAAAAAAACCTCCCTAATCCCAGAATGCCATTCACTATAAAATGCAAATAAACAAAGTCAAAGATGGCTGCACCCATTGCATGAAAATATGAACTTAGTTTGGACACCTTTCATCATATTACAAATCTTCGATATACAGTCGTGGCAGAAAAGTTTTGAGAATGACACAAATATTCATTTCCACAAAGTTTGCTGCTTCAGTGTCTTTAGATATTTTTGTCAGATGTTACTATGGAATACTGAAGTATAATTACAAGCATTTCACAAGTGTCAAAGGCTTTTATTGACAATTACATGAAGTTGATGCAAAGAGTCAATATTTGAAGTGTTGACCCTTCTTTTTCAAGACCTCTGCAATCCGCCCTGGCATGCTGTCAATTAACTTCTGGGCCACATCCTGACTGATGGCAGCCCATTCTTGCATAATCAATGCTTGGAGTTTGTCAGAATTTGTGGGTTTTTGTTTGTCCACTTGCCTCTTGAGGTTTGACCACAAGTTCTCAATGGGATTAAGGTCTGGGGAGTTTCCTGGCCATGCACCCAAAATATTGATGTTTTGTTCCCTGAGCCACTTAGTTATCACTTTTGCCTAATGGCAAGGTGCTCCATCATGCTGGAAAAGGAGTTGTTCGTCACCAAACTGTTCCTGGATGGTTGGGAGAGGTTACTCTCAAAGGATGTGTTGGTACCATTTTTTATTCATGGCTGTGTTCTTAGGCAAAATTATGAATGAGTCCACTCGCTTGGCTGAGAAGCAACCCCACACATGAATGGTCTCAGGATGCTTTACTGTTGGCGTGACACAGGACTGATGGTAGCGCTCACCTTGTCTTCTCCGGACAAGCTTTTTTCCGGATGCCCCAAACAATCGGAAAGGGGATTCATCAGAGAAAATGACTTTACCCCAGTCCTCAGCAATCCAATCCCTGTACCCTTTGCAGAATATCAGTCTGTCCCTGGTGTTTTTCCTGGAGAGAAGTGGCTTCTTTGCTGCCCTTCTTGACACCAGGCCATCCTCTAAAGGTCTTCGCCTCACTGTGCGTGCAGATGCACTGACACCTGCCTGCTGCCATTCCTGAACAAGCACTGTACTGGTGGTGCCCCAATCCTGCAGCTGAATCAACTTTAGGAGACGGTCCTGGCGCTTGCTGGACTTTCTTGGGCGCCCTGAAGCCTCTTCACAACAATTGAAGCGCTCTCCTTGAAGTTCTTGATGATCCGATAAATGGTTGATTTAGGTGCTGTCTTACTGGCAGCAATATCCTTGCCTGTGAAGCCCTTTTTGTACAAAGCAATGATGACGGCGCGTGTTTCCTTGCAGGTAACCATGGTTGACAGAGGAAGAACAATGATCCCAAGCACCACCCTCCTTTTGAAGCTTCCAGTCTTTTATACGAACTCAATCAGCGTGACAGAGTGATCTCCAGCCTTGTCCTCGTCAACACTCACACCTGTGTTAACGAGAGAATCACTGACATGATGTCAGCTGGTCCTTTTGTGGCAGGGCTGAAATGCAGTAGAAATGTTTTTGGGGGATTCAGTTCATTTGCATGGCAAAGAGGGACTTTGCAATTAATTGCAATTTATTTGATCACCCTTCATAACATTCTGTAGTATATGCAAATTGCCATCATACAAACTGAGGCAGCAGACTTTGTGAAAGTTAATATGTGTGTCATTCTCAAAACTTTTGGCCACGACTGTACTTATTACAGTGGGTTGGCAGATTTTGGTTAAACCATTTTATAGAGGTTTGTGGGAGAGTTCATTTCATTTGTGGGGGATTTCAAGTCCATGGAGGGTAAAAATGGGGGAAGGTATCGTGGGGGGGATACGATGCAGGAAATATTACTATGATGGGGGATTTATCAATGAATTGGGGGCAAACACAGGAGAAGATTATAAGCTACATGAAACTCCTTGAAAAGGTGGGTCTGACCTGGCAACCCTGAGTAACAATAGTTACATTCTAAGTCAGTCGAGGGAACCATTCCTTCATCTCGTTTTGTTAAAACGTCTTTGGTCTGACAGACATTTCCGTGACAACCAGAATGCGTTGTATGATGTCAACAAACATGGCGTCACACTGCTAGCATTTAGCTTAGAATTAGCTCTTCATAATCAGAACAACCTTACAAAAAAGTATTTTACACACATCATATGTTTCCATTGCAATCTACGCAAGAATCGGGAATGCATGATTTGTCACCAGTACTTGAAAACATGTGAATAAAACAGTAAATACAGTACATTATGCTCCATACACACATACGGTGTGCTACAATAGAAACGACAACACTACTACTGTGTTGTAGTAGTGTTGTCTACTACTTCTATGGTGTGCTACAGTAGAAACGACAACACCATGTACAGAAACTATAATGAGCATGTGTTTGATAGGAACAGTTATTATTATTAGTAGTAGTAAGGAAAACAACAATGAAGGCAATGTGGGCGCCAGACGGATAATGTGCCGGGGGGGCGGGTTCGTGCAAGTACTTTATCTGGGGAAACACTGGGGGAGTGCTTGGACTCTCGTCAAAGAGAGAAGTTTGTCCGCCTCAAGCATAAATTGGAAATCTTTGACTTCAGTGCATTCAAAACAACTGGGAACGCCGGAGGAAAAAATTTGCTCCAACTAGGAAAAATCGTTTTGAACGATCATCCAACTCGGAATTCCAACTCGGGAACTCAGGCCTCTTTTCTAGAGCTCCGACTTTCCGACCTGAAGATCACTGATGTCATGATTTGACCTTGTATTTTTCCAAGTTCCCAGTTGTTTGTAACACGGCATAACTGCCCTGTTGCATAACAATCACATTTTGGAACAGTGAGGGCATTCTGACATCACACGCATAAACATTTTTTTTTTTTTTAAATGGAACTCACAAGTGAAAAGGTTAAACTTGTCTGGTCTGTACGGAGACATGGAGACACGGAGACACGGAGACATGGAGAACACGGAGACACGGAGACATGGAGAACACGGAGACGTGGAGAACACGGAGACACGGAGAACACAGAGAACATGGAGACATGGAGACACGGAGACACGGAGACATGGAGACACGGAGACACGGAGACATGGAGACACGGAGACATGGAGAACACGGAGACGTGGAGAACACGGAGACACGGAGAACACAGAGAACACGGAGACATGGAGACACGGAGACACGGAGACATGGAGACACGGAGACACGGAGACATGGAGACACGGAGACATGGAGACATGGAGACATGGAGACATGGAGACATGGAGACACGGAGACACGGAGAACATGGAGACACAGAGAACACGGAGACATGGAGAACACGGAGACATGGAGAACACGGAGACATGGAGAACACGGAGAACACGGAGAACACGGAGACATGGAGAACACGGAGACGCGGAGAACACGGAGACGCGGAGAACACGGAGACGCGGAGAACACGGAGACGCGGAGAACACGGAGACATGGAGAACACGGAGAACACGGAGAACACGGAGAACACGGAGACGCGGAGAACACGGAGACGCGGAGAACACGGAGACGCGGAGAACACGGAGACATGGAGAACACGGAGACACGGAGAACATGGAGACACGGAGAACACAGAGAACACACTCTCTCTCTCTCTCTCTCTCTCTCTCTCTCTCACTCACTCACTCACTCACTCACTCACTCACTCACTCACTCACTCTCCACTCACTCACTCACACTCTCTCTCTCTCTCTTCAGGACTCTGTCATAGGATGTTCCCCCGTCAGTTACTTCTCGAGGGGAAATTATTTCAATTGGTTTGTTTTCTTCTACATCAGAATAGATGATCGTTGTGTTTTACCATTTCTTGCTGAGCCCTTGAATAGTAATAGAATGTGAACTGTCTCCTCTAGAAGAAGGTAGATGTCTACCTCGTTCCCTAGGCGACTCATACAGAGTAGATGTCTACCTCGTTCCCTAGGCTAGGTGACTCATACAGAGTAGATGTCTACCTCGTTCCCTAGGTGACTCAGAGTAGATGTCTACCTCGTTCCCTAGGTGACTCAGAGTAGATGTCTACCTCGTTCCCTAGGTGACTCATACAGAGTAGATGTCTACCTCATTCCCTAGGTGACTTATACAGAGTAGATGTCTACCTCGTTCCCTAGGTGACTCATACAGAGTAGATGTCTACCTCGTTCCCTAGGTGACTCATACAGAGTAGATGTCTACCTCGTTCCCTAGGCTAGGTGACTCATACAGAGTAGATGTCTACCTCGTTCCCTAGGTGACTCATACAGAGTAGATGTCTACCTCGTTCCCTAGGTGACTCATACAGAGTAGATGTCTACCTCGTTCCCTAGGTGACTGATACAGAGAGATGTCTACCTCGTTCCCTAGGTAACTCATACAGAGTAGATGTCTACCTCGTTCCCTAGGTGACTCATACAGAGAGATGTCTACCTCGTTCCCTAGGTAACTCATACAGAGTAGATGTCTACCTCGTTCCCTAGGTAACTCATACAGAGAGATGTCTACCTCGTTCCCTAGGTAACTCATACAGAGTAGATGTCTACCTCGTTCCCTAGGTAACTCATACAGAGTAGATGTCTACCTCGTTCCCTAGGCTAGGTGACTCATACAGAGTAGATGTCTACCTCGTTCCCTAGGCTAGGTGACTTATACAGAGTAGATGTCTACCTCGTTCCCTAGGTGACTCATACAGAGTAGATGTCTACCTCGTTCCCTAGGTGACTCATACAGAGTAGATGTCTACCTCGTTCCCTAGGTGACTCATACAGAGTAGATGTCTACCTCGTTCCCTAGGTGACTCATACAGAGTAGATGTCTACCTCGTTCCCTAGGTGACTCATACAGAGTAGATGTCTACCTCGTTCCCTAGGCGACTCATACAGAGTAGATGTCTACCTCGTTCCCTAGGCGACTCATACAGAGTAGATGTCTACCTCGTTCCCTAGGCGACTCATACAGAGTAGAAGTCTACCTCGTTCCCTAGGCGACTCATACAGAGTAGATGTCTACCTCGTTCCCTAGGCGACTCATACAGAGTAGATGTCTACCTCGTTCCCTAGGTGACTCATACAGAGTAGATGTCTACCTCGTTCCCTAGGCGACTCATACAGAGTAGTTGTCTACCTCGTTCCCTAGGTAACTCATACAGAGTAGATGTCTACCTCGTTCCCTAGGTGACTCATACAGAGTAGATGTCTACCTCGTTCCCTAGGCTAGGTGACTCATACAGAGAGATGTCTACCTCGTTCCCTAGGTGACTCATACAGAGTATATGTCTACCTCGTTCCCTAGGCTAGGTGACTCATACAGAAATATATTTATATTAGCTCCATTCACGCACACATACAGAGACACAGAGGCATGTACACTCACGCTCAAACACACACACACAGAGAGACACACACACATAGAGACACAGAGGCATATACACTCTCACGCTCAAACACACACACAGAGAGACACACACACATAGAGACACAGAGGCATGCACACTCGCACTCACACGCACACAGAGAGACACACACACAGAGAGACACACACATAGAGACACAGAGGCATGCACACTCGCACTCACACACACAGAGAGACACACAGACATAGAGACACAGAGGCATGCACTCTCGCACTCACACACACACAGAGACACACACATAGAGACACAGAGGCATGCACACTCGCACTCACACACACACAGAGACACACAGACATAGAGACACAGAGGCATGCACACTCGCACTCACACACACACAGAGACACACACATAGAGACACACACAGAGAGACACAGAGGCATGCACTCTCGCACTCTCACACACACAGAGAGACACACTCACACAGAGACACACACATAGAGACACAGAGGCATGCACACTCGCACACACACAGAGACACACACACATAGAGACACAGAGTCATGCACTCTCACACACACACACATTTAGCGTCATTTTATTTTTAGAGCGTTGACATGCTCGGCATATCTTCCTCCTGGGATCGTTGACATGCTCGGCATATCTTCCTCCTGGGATCGTTGACATGCTCGGCATATCTTCCTCCTGGGATCGTTGACATGCTCGGCATATCTTCCTCCTGGGATCGTTGACATGCTCGGCATATCTTCCTCCTGGGATCGTTGACATGCTCGGCATATCTTCCTCCTGGGATCGTTGACATGCTCGGCATATCTTCCTCCTGGGAGCGTTGACATGCTCGGCATGTCTTCCTCCTGGGATCGTTGACATGCTCGGCATATCTTCCTCCTGGGATCGTTGACATGCTCGGCATGTCTTCCTCCTGGGATCGTTGACATGCTCGGCATGTCTTCCTCCTGGGATCGTTGACATGCTCGGCATATCTTCCTCCTGGGATCGTTGACATGCTCGGCATATCTTCCTCCTGGGATCGTTGACATGCTCGGCATGTCTTCCTCCTGGGATCGTTGACATGCTCGGCATGTCTTCCTCCTGGGATCGTTGACATGCTCGGCATATCTTCCTCCTGGGATCGTTGACATGCTCGGCATGTCTTCCTCCTGGGAGCGTTGACATGCTCGGCATATCTTCCTCCTGGGATCGTTGACATGCTCGGCATATCTTCCTCCTGGGATCGTTGACATGCTCGGCATATCTTCCTCCTGGGATCGTTGACATGCTCGGCATATCTTCCTCCTGGGATCTCTGTGGAGTCCTAACCTCTTTTGCAATGTACCTTCAGAAAATAATATTCTTTTGAGTTGACAGATTTGGGGTGGAAGTTTCTCTTTACCCCTCCAATTAGAATTTTGCAAAGTGTGCTGTTGACTTTCCCTCTGTTTGACTTTGACGTGATTTTAGTCATCTGAGTGGTTGATGCTTTAGTTTTAGTCAGCGTTTAAACAGAAACACCAGGTCAGACACCTGACTTCACTGCTTTAGTTTTAGTCAGCGTTTAAACAGAAACACCAGGTCAGACACGTTTCCTCCTGCCGTTGCCGTGGTGACAGGGATTTACAGTTCTCTTCTGTTGTGGTACCTTGGTTTCACAGTAACTTTATGCAGTTACTGCCAACATGGCCGCCCTTTTGTCTCCTGAACACAATACAATAGAGGCAGGATACTTGTCCACATGATTAAACATGTATTTAATATAGTAAAAATGACATTAACTCATTTTGGAACAAATGAGCAGTTAGTGCCTGTTTGCTTGGTAGGGCAGCACAGGATGAACACGCAGTAATATAATAATAATATGTGTCATTTAGCAGACTCTTTCATCCAAAGTGTTATTGGTTTTACACACGGATGGTCCCGGGAATCGAACTCTCTATCACGGCATTGCAAGAGTCATTCTACCAACTGAGCTACAGAACATCCACAGGAACATGACAAATAGCACATTATCTGTAAACCTATCATAGTTACTGTAGATAGACAGCATATGGGTTAGTGTAGATAGACAGCATATGGGTTAGTGTAGTTACTGTAGATAGACAGCATATAGGGTCAGTGTAGTTACTGTAGATAGACAGCATATGGGTCAGTGTAGTTACTGTAAATAGACAGCATATGGGTTAGTGTAGTTACTGTAGATAGACAGCATTATGGGTCAGTGTAGTTACTGTAAATAGACAGCATATGGGTCAGTGTAGTTACTGTAGATAGACAGCATATGGGTCAGTGTAGTTACTGTAAATAGACAGCATTATGGGTCAGTGTAGTTACTGTAGATAGACAGCATTATGGGTCGGTTGTAGTTACTGTAGATAGACAGCATTATGGGTCAGTGTAGTTACTGTAGATAGACAGCATTATGGGTCAGTGTAGTTACTGTAGATAGACAGCATATGGGTCAGTGTAGTTACTGTAAATAGATAGTATTATAGGTCAGTGTAGTTACTGTCGATAGACAGCATTATGGGTCGGTGTAGTTACTGTAGATAGACAGCATTATGGGTCAGTGTAGTTACTGTAAATAGACAGCATATGGGTTAGTGTAGATAGACAGCATTATGGGTCAGTGTAGTTACTGTAAATAGACAGCATATGGGTTAGTGTAGATAGACAGCATTATGGGTCAGTGTAGTTACTGTAAATAGACAGCATATGGGGCAGTGTAGTTACTGTAAATAGACAGCATTATGGGTCAGTGTAGTTACTGTAGATAGACAGCATATGGGTCGGTGTAGTTACTGTAAATAGACAGCATATGGGTCAGTGTAGTTACTGTAGATAGACAGCATTTTGGGTCAGTGTAGTTACTGTAAATAGACAGCATATGGGTCAGTGTAGTTACTGTAGATAGACAGCATATGGGTCGGTGTAGTTACTGTAAATAGACAGCATATGGGTCAGTGTAGTTACTGTAAATAGACAGCATATGGGTTAGTGTAGTTACTGTAAATAGACAGCATATGGGTCAGTGTAGTTACTGTAGAACATGGGATCATAGAAACATTGGAGTAGAACAGCAGGATGTGGCCCAGAAGTTAATTGACATGCCAGGGCGGATTGCAGAGGTCTTGAAAAAGAAGGGTCAACACTGCAAATATTGACTCTTTGCATCAACTTCATGTAATTGTCAATAAAAGCCTTTGACACTTATGAAATACTTGTAATTATACTTCAGTATTCCATAGTAACATCTGACAAAAATATCTAAAGACACTGAAGCAGCAAACTTTATGGAAATTAATATTTGTGTCATTCTCAAAACTTTTGGCCACGACTGTATACTCTACTACCCTGTACTAATACTAGAGTACAGTACAGCAGCTTAGTTATACTACAGTATACTGTACTACCCTGTACTAATACTAGAGTACAGTACAGCAGCTTAGTTATACTACAGTGTACTCTACTACCCTGTACTAATACTAGAGTACAGTACAGCAGCTTAGTTATAGTTCAGTATACTGTACTACCTTGTACAGGACAGCAGCTTAGTTATACTACAATATACTCTACTACCCTGTACTAATACTAGAGTACAGGACAGCAGCTTAGTTATACTACAATATACTGTACTAGAGTACAGGACAGCATCAGTTCATAGCAGTAGAAGCAGGACAGTATAGTTAAGTGAAGCAGTAGTTACAGTACCGTACACCCTTCCCATAGTGCACTACTGTTGACCAGGGCCCTTAGGGTGAAAGGGTGATATTTGGTACACATACCTAATCCTCGAGCTGAGCAGGGTCCATAATGTATCCAATCAGAAACCCTCTGTATCACGGGTCCTCTGAGGTCATTTACCTACGTGTACCAAGTGGTATTGTGTTGGCGTTGCCAGGCCAAACCATATGTGTAGATTAAAGGCCTGTCTCAGCATCATGAGGTGTTATGGAATGTGTTGGCGTTGCCAGGCCAAACCATATGTGTAGAGTCAGATTAAAGGCCTGTCTCAGCATCATGAGGTGTTATGGAATGTGTTGGCGTTGCCAGGCCAAACCATATGTGTAGAGTCAGATTAAAGGCCTGTCTCAGCATCATGAGGTGTTATGGAATGTGTTGGCGTTGCCAGGCCAAACCATATGTGTAGAGTCAGATTAAAGGCCTGTCTCAGCATCATGAGGTGTTATGGAATGTGTTGGCGTTGCCAGGCCAAACCATATGTGTAGAGTCAGATTAAAGGCCTGTCTCAGCATCATGAGGTGTTATGGAATGTGTTGGCGTTGCCAGGCCAAACCATATGTGTAGAGTCAGATTAAAGGCCTGTCTCAGCATCATGAGGTGTTATGGAATGTGTTGGCGTTGCCAGGCCAAACCATATGTGTAGAGTCAGATTAAAGGCCTGTCTCAGCATCATGAGGTGTTATGGAATGTGTTGGCGTTGCCAGGCCAAACCATATGTGTAGAGTCAGATTAAAGGCCTGTCTCAGCATCATGAGGTGTTATGGAATGTGTTGGCGTTGCCAGTCCAAACCATATGTGTAGAGTCAGATTAAAGACCTGTGTCAGCATCATGAGGTGTTATGGAATGTGTTGGCGTTGCCAGGCCAAACCATATGTGTAGAGTCAGATTAAAGGCCTGTCTCCGCATCATGAGGTGTTATGGAATGTGTTGGCGTTACCAGGCCAAACCATATGTGTAGAGTCAGATTAAAGGCCTGTCTCAGCATCATGAGGTGTTATGGAATGTGTTGGCGTTGCCAGGCCAAACCATATGTGTAGAGTCAGATTAAAGGCCTGTCTCAGCATCATGAGGTGTTATGGAATGTGTTGGCGTTGCCAGGCCAAACCATATGTGTAGAGTCAGATTAAAGGCCTGTCTCAGCATCATGAGGTGTTATGGAATGTGTTGGCGTTGCCAGGCCAACCATATGTGTAGAGTCAGATTAAAGGCCTGTCTCAGCATCATGAGGTGTTATGGAATGTGTTGGCGTTGCCAGGCCAAACCATATGTGTAGAGTCAGATTAAAGGCCTGTCTCAGCATCATGAGGTGTTATGGAATGTGTTGGCGTTGCCAGGCCAACTATATGTGTAGAGTCAGATTAAAGGCCTGTCTCAGCATCATGAGGTGTTATGGAATGTGTTGGCGTTGCCAGGCCAAACCATATGTGTAGATTAAAGGCCTGTCTCAGCATCGTGAGGTGTTATGGAATGTGTTGGCGTTGCCAGGCCAAACCATATGTGTAGAGTCAGATTAAAGGCCTGTCTCAGCATCATGAGGTGTTATGGAATGTGTTGGCGTTGCCAGGCCAAACCATATGTGTAGAGTCAGATTAAAGGCCTGTCTCCGCATCATGAGGTGTTATGGAATGTGTTGGCGTTGCCAGGCCAAACCATATGTGTAGATTAAAGGCCTGTCTCAGCATCATGAGGTGTTATGGAATGTGTTGGCGTTGCCAGGCCAAACCATATGTGTAGATTAAAGGCCTGTCTCAGCATCATGAGGTGTTATGGAATGTGTTGGCGTTGCCAGGCCAAACCATATGTGTAGAGTCAGATTAAAGGCCTGTCTCAGCATCATGAGGTGTTATGGAATGTGTTGGCGTTGCCAGGCCAAACCATATGTGTAGAGTTAGATTAAAGGCCTGTCTCAGCATCATGAGGTGTTATGGAATGTGTTGGCGTTGCCAGGCCAAACCATATGTGTAGAGTTAGATTAAAGGCCTGTCTCAGCATCATGAGGTGTTATGGAATGTGTTGGCGTTGCCAGGCCAAACCATATGTGTAGATTAAAGGCCTGTCTCAGCATCATGAGGTGTTATGGAATGTGTTGGCGTTGCCAGGCCAAACCATATGTGTAGATTAAAGGCCTGTCTCAGCATCGTGAGGTGTTATGGAATGTGCAGGTCTTCCATCTGCGGTAACCTAACAGGATTCTGTCACCTAGGGTAACCGTATTCTAATCTGTTGCCATGCCACCACTGTGCTGTTATATCATCCTCTTCCTGATGATGATACTATAAAAAGACACGGGTATCCTGGGAAACGGTGTGGATCTTGCCACAGCACTTTCTCTCCTTCAATCTCTCTCTCTCTCTGTCTCTCTCTCTGTCTCTCTCTGTGTGTCTCTCTCTGTGTGTCTCTCTGTGTGTGTCTCTCTCTGTGTGTGTCTCTCTCTGTGTCTGTCTCGCTGTCTCTCTCTGTGTGTCTCTCTCCCTCTGTCTCTGTCTCTCTCTCCTCTCTCTGTCTTCCTGTGGTGATGATGAAGGTGGTTAATATCAGAGGAGATACTCTGAGGGTGACTGTAAAGCCTCATCTCATCCATCTTCATGTAGCGGAGAAGCTTTTACTGTAGTTTGTGTAACAGAACACATCAACAAACAGCCCACTGCTTTGTGACGTCCCAAAGATAAACCTCTGTCTCTGTAAGGTCAACCCTATAGGCCAGCCCTGTCCATCATCACACATGTGGCCCTTTGTATTAGTTGAGTCAGTAGCAACTCCCCCACACGCTGTTTCCTCTGACCACTGTAGCACATACATGTCCTTAACATAGAAACATGGGAATATACTACATCTGGAATTGTCAATAAAAAGCATTTGAAAATGACACATTATGTCTCAATAGTTCCAGGAACTGTGATAACTGGGTCAGTCTCAATAGTTCCAGGACCTGTTATAACTGGTTATGTCTCAATAGTTCCAGGACCTGTTATAACTGGGTCAGTCTCAATAGTTCCAGGACCTGTGATAACTGGGTCAGTCTCAATAGTTCCAGGACCTGTGATAACTGGGTCAGTCTCAATAGTTCCAGGACCTGTTATAACTGGGTCAGTCTCAATAGTTCCAGGACCTGTTATAACTGGTTATGTCTCAATAGTTCCAGGACCTGTGATAACTGGGTCAGTCTCAATAGTTCCAGGACCTGTGATAACTGGGTCAGTCTCAATAGTTCCAGGACCTGTTATAACTGGGTCAGTCTCAATAGTTCCAGGACCTTTTATAACTGGGTCAGTCTCAATAGTTCCAGGACCTGTTATAACTGGGTCAGTCTCAATAGTTCCAGGATCTGTTATAACTGGTTATGTCTCAATAGTTCCAGGACCTGTGATAACTGGGTCAGTCTCAATAGTTCCAGGACCTGTTATAACTGGGTCAGTCTCAATAGTTCCAGGACCTGTTGTAACTGGGTCAGTCGCAATAGTTCCAGGACCTGTGATAACTGGGTCAGTCTCAATAGTTCCAGGACCTTTTATAACTGGGTCAGTCTCAATAGTTCCAGGACCTGTTGTAACTGGGTCAGTCGCAATAGTTCCAGGACCTGTGATAACTGGGTCAGTCTCAATAGTTCCAGGACCTGTTATAACTGGGTCAGTCTCAATAGTTCCAGGACCTGTTATAACTGGGTCAGTCTCAATAGTTCCAGGACCTGTTGTAACTGGGTCAGTCGCAATAGTTCCAGGACCTGTGATAACTGGGTCAGTCTCAATAGTTCCAGGACCTTTTATAACTGGGTCAGTCTCAATAGTTCCAGGACCTGTTGTAACTGGGTCAGTCGCAATAGTTCCAGGACCTGTGATAACTGGGTCAGTCTCAATAGTTCCAGGACCTGTTATAACTGGGTCAGTCTCAATAGTTCCAGGACCTGTTATAACTGGGTCAGTCTCAATAGTTCCAGGACCTGTTATAACTGGGTCAGTCTCAATAGTTCCAGGACCTGTTATAACTGGGTCAGTCTCAATAGTTCCAGGACCTGTTATAACTGGGTCAGTCTCAATAGTTCCAGGACCTGTTATAACTGGGTCAGTCTCAATAGTTCCAGGACCTGTTATAACTGGGTCAGTCTCAATAGTTCCAGGACCTGTTATAACTGGGTCAGTCTCAATAGTTCCAGGACCTGTTATAACTGGGTCAGTCTCAATAGTTCTTAGTTGTATAAACATGATTTCTGCCTTGAATACACGTCTAGTTGGTGAATGTTGCAAAAGATTGCATTAGTTAAAAGTGATATAGTATAGTATGTCTGGGGAGACTACTGCTGTACAAGGTCAGTGTTCCCTCTGTATAGGAGACTACTGCTGTACAAGGTCAGTGTTCCCTCTGTATAGGAGACTACTGCTGTACAAGGTCAGTGTTCCCTCTGTATAGGAGACTACTGCTGTACAAGGCCAGTGTTCCCTCTGTATAGGAGACTACTGCTGTACAAGGCCAGTGTTCCCTCTGTATAGGAGACTACTGCTGTACAAGGTCAGTGTTCCCTCTGTATAGGAGACTACTGCTGTACAAGGTCAGTGTTCCCTCTGTATAGGAGACTACTGCTGTACAAGGCCAGTGTTCCCTCTGTATAGGAGACTACTGCTGTACAAGGCCAGTGTTCCCTCTGTATAGGAGACTACTGCTGTACAAGGTCAGTGTTCCCTCTGTATAGGAGACTACTGCTGTACAAGGCCAGTGTTCCCTCTGTATAGGAGACTACTGCTGTACAAGGCCAGTGTTCCCTCTGTATAGTATAGGAGACTACTGCTGTACAAGGTCAGTGTTCCCTCTGTATAGGAGACTACTGCTGTACAAGGCCAGTGTTCCCTCTGTATAGGAGACTACTGCTGTACAAGGCCAGTGTTCCCTCTGTATAGGAGACTACTGCTGTACAAGGCCAGTGTTCCCTCTGTATAGTATAGGAGACTACTGCTGTACAAGGTCAGTGATCCCTCTGTATAGTATAGGAGACTACTGCTATACAAGGCCAGTATTCCCTCTGTATAGTATAGGAGACTACTGCTGTACAAGGTCAGTGTTCCCTCTGTATAGGAGACTACTGCTGTACAAGGCCAGTGTTCCCTCTGTATAGTATAGGAGACTACTGCTATACAAGGTCAGTGTTCCCTCTGTATAGGAGACTACTGCTGTACAAGGCCAGTGTTCCCTCTG
>NW_021822297.1:708343-726060 GCF_901001165.1 Salmo trutta
ATATAAATTTGCAAACATTTTTTTTAAATGCTATTGCTTTGTTATTGTGTGTAGATTGGGTGGCGGGGGGGGGGGGGGGGACGGACTATTTAATCCATTTTAGAATAAGGCTGTAACTTAACAAAATGTGGAAAAATTCAAGGGGTCTGAATGCTTTCCGAATGCGCTGTAGCTTGCAGAGTCAGAGACAGACTGCAAGCTGAAGTGTTTTCCTAACTGCCCATATTATATTCTATATATCATGTTCTGCTGGGTCCTGGGTTTTGATTAGATTCATTAGGATTCCCTATTAGCTGACGACAATGACGACAGCTAGTCTTCCTGTGGTCCGACACATAACCAAAAATACTTTACAGACAAAATACTATTTGCATACATTTAAAAACATTAACATGTAGTGTGTGTACATCTAACGGTACAGTACCAGTCAAAAGTGTTCGACACACCTACTCATTACAGGGTTTTTCTTTATTTTTACTATTTTCTACGTTGTAAAATATTAGTGAAGACATCAAAACTATGAAATAACACATATGGAATCATGTAGTAACCATAAACTATATTTATGAGGAACCTGGTTGCAGTTCCTATGGCTTCCACTAGATGTCAACAGTCTTTAGAAATTGGTTGATGTTTTTCTTTTGAGAAATGAAGAAGTAGGGCTGTTCATTGTGAGTGTCAAGTCAAGTGGACTCTTCTGTGTGTCACGCGTGACCAGGAGCTCGCTCCACGTTGTTTTTATCCTCTGTTGAACACAGTATATTCCGTCTTAAATTTTATCGATTATTTACGTTTTAGGATACCTGAGGTTGGATTAGGAACGTTGTTTGAAATGTTTGGACCAAGTTTACAGGTAACTTATTAGATCATTTGTAGTCATGTTGGGTGAGTTGGAACCGGTGTATTTCTGACTCAAATGCGCCAAATAAATGGACATTTTGGTGATATAAAGAAGGAATTTATTGAACAAAAGGACCATTTGTGATGTTTCTGGGACCTGTTGTAGTGCCAACAGAAGAAGATCTTTAAAGGTAAGGCATTTTTTATATCGCTATTTCTGAATTTCGTGTCGCACCTGCCTGGTTGAAATATGTTTTTCATGTGTTGGTATGCGGGGCGCTGTCCTCAGATAATCGCATGGTTTGCTTTCGTCGTAAAGCCTTTTTGAAATCTGACACGGCGGCTGGATTAACAACAATTTAAGATTTATTTTGATGTATTGCACTTGTGATTTTATGAAAGTTAAATATATATAGTAATTTAATTTGACGCTAGCGTCCCACTGATCCGAAAGAAGTTAAGGGTTTCACTGACTTCATTAGCTGTGGTTGTGGATGCGAATATGTTTGAATCATCAGCATACATGGACACACATGCTTTGTTGAACGCCAGTGGCAGGTCATTGGTAAAAATAGAAAAGAGTAGAGGGCCTAGAGAGCTGCCCTGCGGTACACCACACTTTACATGTTTGACATCAGAGAAGCTTCCATTAAAGAAAACCCTCTGTGTTGTATTAGATTGATAGCTCTGAATCCACCATATGGCTGAAGGTTGAAAAGACATTAACACAAGTTTTCTCAACAACAGGTTGTGGTCAGTAATATCAAAGGCTGAACTGACATCTAACAGCTCCCACAATCTTCTCATGATCTATTTCTTTACACCAATCATCAGTCATGTGTGTCAGTGCAGTACATGTTCAGTGCCCTTCTCTATAACTTTAAGTCTGTTGATTTGTTTACAGAGAAAAAGCATTGTATTTGGTCAAACACTATTTTTTCCAACAGTTTGCTAATAACTGGCAGCAGGCTGATAAGTTTGCTGTTAGAACCAGTAAAGGCTGCTTTACCACTCTTGGGTAGTGGAATGACTTTGGCTTCCCTCCAGGCCTGAGGACAAAGACTTTCCTCTAGGCTCAGATTAAAGATATGACAAATAGGAGTGTCTATAGAGTCAGATACCATCCTCAGTAGCTTTCCATCTAAGTTGTCAATGCCAGGAGGTTTTTCATTATTGATCAATAAAAAAACATTTTCTACCTTTCCCACACTAACTTTACAAAATTAAAATATGCAATGCTTTTCTTTCATTATTCACATTTTTTATGCATGAATATGAAGGCTCACTGGTCGTTGTTGGCATTTCCTGCCTACATTTACCCACTTTGCCAATGAAGTAATCATTAAAATAATTGGCAACATCAAATGGTTTTGTGATAAGCCATCTGATTCACTGAAAGCTGGAGTTGAATTTGTCTTTGTGCCCATAATTTCATTTAAAGTACTCCAACGTTTTTTTTTCTCCACCATTCTTCATATCATTGATCTTGACTTCATAATACTGTTTCTTCTTCTTCTTTGTTGAGTTTAATCACATAATTTCTCCATTTGCAGTAAGTCAGCCAGTCAGATGTCCAGACAGACTTGGCCGCCTCCTTTTGCCTCATCTCTTTCAACCATACAGTTTTTGTTCAGTTCCTCATCAGCCTTAACAGTTGGAACAGTCAGATCATTACCAGGTGCATGTCTATCATCAGCCTTAACAGTCAGATCATTACCAGGTGCATGTCTATCATCAGCCTTAACAGTCAGATCATTACCAGGTGCATGTCTATCATCAGCCTTAACAGTTGTAACAGTCAGATCATTACCAGGTGCATGTCTATCATCAGCCTTAACAGTCAGATCATTACCAGGTGCATGTATATCTGTCATTGGGTCTTTAGACACTGTTAAATGATGTCATGTTGTTATACTATGTGTTGAATCATCTGACTGTGTCGTTACTGGGTGGTTACATGCTGTGATGTTTACAGTGTATCATGTGTGTCTCTGCATGTGCTCTCTCATAGCATCATAAAGACTAGACTCAGACATTTACTATAGACATGTAATCCCTTACCTTTTAGTTCATTTATTTATTTCAACTTTATTTAACCTGGCTAGTCAGTTAAGAATAAATTCTTGTTTTACAATGACGGCCTACCCCGGCCAAACCCTCCCCTAACCCGGACCATGCTGGGCCAATTGTGTGTCGCCCTAGCTACCTGCCTACCTGCCTGCCTACTTGTACACTCTCTATCAGTCCTGTGTCAGTCCAGTGTCAGTCCTGTGTCAGTCCAGTGTCAGTCCAGTGTCAGTCCAGTGTCAGTCCAGTGTCAGTCCTGTGTCAGTCCAGGGTCAGTCCAGTGTCAGTCCTGTGTCAGTCCAGGGTCAGTCCAGGGTCAGTCCAGGGTCAGTCCGGTGTCAGTCCAGGGTCAGTCCAGTGTCAGTCCAGGGTCAGTCCAGTGTCAGTCCAGTGTCAGTCCAGTGTCAGTCCAGGGTCAGTCCGGTGTCAGTCCAGGGTCAGTCCAGTGTCAGTCCTGTGTCAGTCCAGTGTCAGTCCAGTGTCAGTCCTGTGTCAGTCCAGTGTCAGTCCGGTGTCAGTCCAGTGTCAGTCCAGTGTCAGTCCAGGGTCAGTCCAGGGTCAGTCCAGTGTCAGTCCGGTGTCAGTCCAGTGTCAGTCCAGTGTCAGTCCGGTGTCAGTCCGGTGTCAGTCCGGTGTCAGTCCTGTGTCAGTCCTGTGTCAGTCCTGTGTCAGTCTTGTCAGTCCAGTGTCAGTCCAGTGTCAGTCCAGGGTCAGTCCAGTGTCAGTCCTGTGTCAGTCCTGTGTCAGTCTTGTCAGTCCAGTGTCAGTCCAGTGTCAGTCCAGTGTCAGTCCAGGGTCAGTCCAGTGTCAGTCCAGGGTCAGTCCAGGGTCAGTCCAGTGTCAGTCCAGGGTCAGTCCAGTGTCAGTCCAGTGTCAGTCCAGGGTCAGTCCAGTGTCAGTCCAGTGTCAGTCCAGGGTCAGTCCGGTGTCAGTCCGTTGTCAGTCCAGGGTCAGTCCAGTGTCAGTCCAGGGTCAGTCCAGGGTCAGTCCGGTGTCAGTCCAGGGTCAGTCCAGTGTCAGTCCAGGGTCAGTCCGGTGTCAGTCCAGTGTCAGTCCAGTGTCAGTCCAGTGTCAGTCCAGTGTCAGTCCTGTGTCAGTCCAGTGTCAGTCCAGTGTCAGTCCAGGGTCAGTCCGGTGTCAGTCCAGTGTCAGTCCGGTGTCAGTCCGGTGTCAGTCCAGTGTCAGTCCTGTGTCAGTCCAGTGTCAGTCCTTAGTCAGTCCTGTGTCAGTCCTGTGTCAGTCCAGTGTCAGTCCTGTGTCAGTCCTGTGTCAGTCCAGGGTCAGTCCAGGGTCAGTCCAGGGTCAGTCCAGTGTCAGTCCAGTGTCAGTCCAGGGTCAGTCCAGTGTCAGTCCGGTGTCAGTCCAGGGTCAGTCCAGGGTCAGTCCGGTGTCAGTCCAGGGTCAGTCCAGGGTCAGTCCAGGGTCAGTCCAGGGTCAGTCCAGGGTCAGTCCAGGGTCAGTCCAGTGTCAGTCCAGGTGTCAGTCCGGTGTCAGTCCGGTGTCAGTCCAGGGTCAGTCCGGTGTCAGTCCAGGGTCAGTCCAGGGTCAGTCCAGGGTCAGTCCAGGGTCAGTCCTGTGTTCTCTTAGCGTTGCTGTGTCATGTAAAGGAGCAGTGTGAGAACAGAAGGAAACTCACAGTGTGTCTAGAGAGTAGGAGCATGGGGCGGTGAGGTGACTAGAGAGTAGGAGCATGGGGCGGTGAGGTGACTAGAGAGTAGGAGCATGGGGCGGTGAGGTGACTAGAGAGTAGGAGCATGGGGCGGTGAGGTGTCTTAGAGAGTAGGAGAATGGGCGGTGAGGTGTCTAGAGAGTAGGAGCATGGGGCGGTGAGGTGACTAGAGAGTAGGAGTATGGGGCTGGTGAGGTGACTAGAGAGTAGGAGCATGGGGCGGTGAGGTGACTAGAGAGTAGGAGCATGGGCGGTGAGGTGTGAGGTGACTAGAGAGTAGGAGCATGGGGCGGTGAGGTGACTAGAGAGTAGGAGCATGGGGCGGTGAGGTGACTAGAGAGTAGGAGCATGGGCGGTGAGGTGACTAGAGAGTAGGAGCATGGGGCGGTGAGGTGACTAGAGAGTAGGAGCATGGGGCGGTGAGGTGTCTAGAGAGTAGGAGCATGGGGCGGTGAGGTGTCTAGAGAGTAGGAGCATGGGGGCGGTGAGGTGACTAGAGAGTAGGAGCATGGGGCGGTGAGGTGACTAGAGAGTAGGAGCATGGGGCGGTGAGGTGACTAGAGAGTAGGAGCATGGGGCGGTGAGGTGTCTAGAGAGTAGGAGCATGGGGCGGTGAGGTGTCTAGAGAGTAGGAGCATGGGGCGGTGAGGTGACTAGAGAGTAGGAGCATGGGGCGGTGAGGTGACTAGAGAGTAGGAGCATGGGGCGGTGAGGTGACTAGAGAGTAGGAGCATGGGGCGGTGAGGTGACTATGGCAACCAGGCCTTCTACTTTCTACCAGGGCTTTAATGAACACGGTCAAGTTCCCTTGGCTTTCACACACACACACACACACACACACACACACACACACACACACACACACACACACACACACACACACACACACACACACACACACACACCATGACTTGCTGTGAGCTCGGCCCTAATGAACAGTTCTAGGTCCCAGTGTCTACCTGACACCAGTAGGACAGGAATGTTGTGGGGTTTTGTGTCCATTTTGTTGTGTTGAGGTCCCTAACTTGACTGGTGTGTGTGTGTGTTCAAATCCCATAGGATAACTGGTGTGTCCATTGAGAGTGTGTGTGTGTGTTCAAATCCCATAGGATAACTGGTGTGTCCATTGAGAGTGTGTGTGTGTGTTCAAATCCCATAGGATAACTGGTGTGTCCATTGAGAGTGTGTGTGTGTGTGTTCAAATCCCATAGATAACTGGTGTGTCCATTGAGAGTGTGTGTGTGTGTTCAAATCCCATAGGATAACTGGTGGTGTCCATTGAGAGTGTGTGTGTGTGTGTGTTCAAATCCCATAGGATAACTGGTGTGTCCATTGAGAGTGTGTGTGTGTGTTCAAATCCCCATAGGATAACTGGTGTGTCCATTGAGAGTGTGTGTGTGTGTGTTCAAATCCCATAGGATAACTGGTGTGTCCATTGAGAGTGTGTGTGTGTGTGTTCAAATCCCATAGGATAACTGGTGTGTCCATTGAGAGTGTGTGTGTGTGTGTTCAAATCCCATAGGATAACTGTTGTGACCATCGTGTGTTTTCAGATCCCTTACCTAGCTGATGGAGTTCGTATCCATGGAGAGAAAGTGACGGAGGCTCTGAGGCCTTTCCATGAGCGCCTGGAGGCCTGCTTCAAACAGCTCAGAGAGAAAGTGGAGAAACAGTACGGAGTCAAGACACTGGTAATATCTCTCTCCTGTGCTCTCCTCCTCTCCTCTCTTCTCCTCTCTCCTCTCTTCTCCTCTCTCCGATTTTCTCTTCTCCTCTCTCCTATGCATTCTTATCCTATTTTCTCCTCTCTCCTCTTCTCTTCTCTGCTCTCGTCTCTTCTCCTCTCTTCTCTGCTCTCCTCTCTTCTCCTCTCTCCTCTTCTCTGCTCTCGTCTCTTCTCCTCTCCTCTCTTCTCCTCTCCTCTCTTCTCTTCTCCTCTCTTCTCCTCTCTTCTCCTCTCTTCTCTCTTCTCCTCTCTTCTCTCTTCTCTCTTCTCCTCTCTTCTCTGCTCTCCTCTTTTCTCCTTTCTTCTCCTCTCCTCTCCTCTCTTCTCCTCTCTTCTCTCTTCTCCTCTCTTCTCTGCTCTCCTCTTTTCTCCTTTCTTCTCCTCTCCTCTCCTCTCTTCTCCTCTTCTCTCTTCTCCTCTCTTCTCTGCTCTCCTCTTTTCTCCTTTCTTCTCCTCTCTACTTCTCCTCTCTCTCTGTCCTCTTTCCTCCTCTCCTCTCCTCTCATCCTACTCTCTCCTACTCATTTTAAATTGACATGTTAGTAATTTAGCAGATGCTCTTATCCAGAGCCACTTACAGTGAGTACATTCATCTTAAGGTAGCTTGGTGAGACAACCACATATCACAGGCATAGAAGGTACATTTTCCCTCAATAACGTCGCTGTCAGTAGAGTCCGAGCTAGAAGGGGTGGGGGGGGGGGGGTTAAGTGCGAGGAGTGTGAGGAGGAGGATTATTTAAGATACTGTTTGAAGAGGTAGGGTTTCAGATGTTTTCAGAAGATGGGCAGGGGACTCTGCTGTCCTAGATTCAGGGGGAAGCTGGTTCCACCAGTGGGGTGCCAGGACAGATAAAGAGCTTGGACTGGGCTGAGAGGGGTGGGAGGGCCAAGACACCAGAGGTGGCAGAACAGAGTGTTCGGGCTGTTGAGTTTGAGCAGAGCCTGAAGGTAGGGAGTGGAAGTTCCTCTTGCTGTACTTCTTCTCTCTCCTCTCCTGTTGTTGGCCCATTAAAAAGTGTCCCTGGATTTATTTCCAAACAAACTTTTATGCCATCACCTACAGTTTTGTCAAAATTATGGGCGCGATGAGGATTATTTTACACCAACTTTTTACGTGATCCCATGGTGTTGTTGTTGACGCATGGAGCAAACAGAACAGACAGACCGTGACTCAGTATTTCAGGTCCTTAACTCTCCATCTCCCCAGGTACAGCCATGATATTTGTGTTCTTCCTGAACGGTACTCTATTGTGTCCTGTTCTCTCTGAGTCATTCCTACTGTAGCTGGGACACAATGCTGCTGGCACTGCTACCTAACAGACCCTGGGCCAGTTCAGTATGGAAGAGCACACGCTCACTGAATCACCCCAAGGACATGGATCTATAGATGCTATTAACTAACACTGATGGGAGGAGGAGGGTATTGATCCATCAAAGATAGGAGGAGGATTAACATGGTATAAATTCACGAGGTGGACGATCATCACCGCCGATGGCTCGTGTGGTGCGTGTGTGTGTGTTCTCACGGCAATAATGAATATGCTGTAAGGACAAAACAGCACAGGCATAGCACAACAGCCCAGGACTCTCTCAAGGAACTATGGCCCCAGGAACTTTATCCAGGCTGACAGCAGCCCAGGACTCTCACTATGACCCCAGGAACTTTAGCCAGGCTGACAGCAGCCCAGGACTCTCTCACTACGACCCCAGGAACTTTAGCCAGGCTGACAGCAGCCCAGGACTCTCACTACGACCCCATGAACTTTAGCCAGGCTGACAGCAGCCCAGGACTCTCACTACGACCCCAGGAACTTTAGCCAGGCTGACAGCAGCCCAGGACTCTCTCACTACGACCCCAGGAACTTTAGCCAGGCTGACAGCAGCCCAGGACTCTCACTATGACCCCAGGAACTTTAGCCAGGCTGACAGCAGCCCAGGACTCTCTCACTACGACCCCAGGAACTTTAGCCAGGCTGACAGCAGCCCAGGACTCTCTCACTACGACCCCAGGAACTTTAGCCAGGCTGACAGCAGCCCAGGACTCTCTCACTATGACCCCAGGAACTTTAGCCAGGCTGACAGCAGCCCAGGACTCTCTCACTACGACCCCAGGAACTTTAGCCAGGCTGACAGCAGCCCAGGACTCTCTCACTACGACCCCCAGGAACTTTAGCCAGGCTGACAGCAGCCCAGGACTCTCTCACTACGACCCCAGGAACTTTAGCCAGGCTGACAGCAGCCCAGGACTCTCACTACGACCCCAGGAACTTTAGCCAGGCTGACAGCAGCCCAGGACTCTCTCACTACGACCCCATGAACTTTAGCCAGGCTGACAGCAGCCCAGGACTCTCTCACTACGACCCCAGGAACTTTAGCCAGGCTGACTGCAGCCCAGGACTCTCTCACTACGACCCCAGGAACTTTAGCCAGGCTGACAGCAGCCCAGGACTCTCTCACTACGACCCCAGGAACTTAGCCAGGCTGACAGCAGCCCAGGACTCTCTCACTACGACCCCAGGAACTTTAGCCAGGCTGACAGCAGCCCAGGACTCTCTCACTACGACCCCAGGAACTTTAGCCAGGCTGACAGCAGCCCAGGACTCTCACTACGACCCCAGGAACTTTAGCCAGGCTGACAGCAGCCCAGGACTCTCACTACGACCCCAGGAACTTTAGCCAGGCTGACAGCACAGCAGCCCAGGACTCTCTCACTACGACCCCAGGAACTTTAGCCAGGCTGACAGCAGCCCAGGACTCTCACTACGACCCCAGGAACTTTAGCCAGGCTGACAGCAGCTCAGGACTCTCTCAAGGAACTATGGCCCCAGAAACAGAACTTTGTTATAGCCAGACTTTATAGTCAGGACTCTACTCACTTCCAATGTTATATGTAGCTCAATAGTCTCTCTTTGTCTCTCTCTCTCTCTTTGTTTCTCTTTGTCTCTCTCTCTCTTTGTTTCTCTTTGTCTCTCTCGCTCTCTGTATCTCTCTGTCTCTCTTTCTCTGTCTCTCTCTTTGTCTCTCTCTGTCTCTCTGTCTCTCTCTCTCTGTCTCTCTGTCTCTTTCTCTGTCTCTCTGTCTCTCTCTCTCTGTCTCTCTCTCTGTCTCTCTCTCTGTCTGTCTCTCTGTCTCTCTCTCTGTGTGTCTCTCTGTGTGTCTCTCTGTGTGTCTCTCTGTGTGTCATGATTAAATGTGTACATGATGTTGTCAGTGTGTTATTAAATAATGGTGTAGTAACTCCATGGCACTAAACTGTGTTGTGTGTGTTTGTTTCTGCAGCCTGCGGTGGATGACAGGCGTGGGACCCGTCCTCGCTCTATGCTGCGTTCCTACACCATGCCCTCACAACAGAGACCACTCTCTGTGGCTTCAGTCAACTCCATCTCCTCTGACAACTCACCCTCCAGACCTGGCTCAGACGGGTAAGGAATCATACACACACAGAGAGAGACAGACACGTTTATGTGACAAATGGGGACGTCAGATTTGTTTTTATGAATGGGAATGTCTGACCCCACCTTTCAAAATGGAACACACCTTTCAAAATGGAACACACCTTTCTGAATGGAACACACCTTTCTGAATGTCTGACCCCACCTTTCAAAATGGAACACACCTTTCAAAATGGAACACACCTTTCTGAATGTCTGACCCCACCTTTCATTAAGGACTAATGTACACACTAACACAGGTTTATATTCTATATGGGGATTTTGCTGCCTTAGAAATCCTTGGGCAGGCCACCTAAGAGTTTTCTTCAGGATGCCAAAGTCCCAAAGGAAAAACAAATGTAACGACTAAAGCCAAATATAAAGTATATAGAAAAGATAATGGCCTTATATATTTTGGGGGAATATTATTCTCAAATGTAAATACATTTACATTTTACATTTTAGTCATTTAGCAGACGCTCTTATCCAGAGCGACTTACGGTAGTGAATGCATACATTTCATACAATTTCGTACATTTTTTTCTGTGCTGGCCTCCCGTGGGAATCGAACCCACAACCCTGGCGTTGCAAACACCATGCTCTACCAACTGAGCTACAGGGAATAATCATTGAGAAGTAACAATCACCAAAAGCAATGAATTGAACAGCATTGGTTTAGTTATTAAGTTGAAGCAGAAGAACACAGCATTAGCCATGGCAAAATGCAGGAAATTATCTTTAAAACTGCTAAATGTTGTTCTCAGTTCCTTGGCAGATTTGTAGAGTCCCTCAAAATGTGCTTTAAAACTACAACATGTTTTCTCAGCTCCATGGAAAAATGTGTAAAATTTGTCAGAAATTCACTTTTAAAACTGCAAAAATGTATCTCTGGGCCATGGAGAAATTCAAAGAATTGCATAAAATTCACTTAAAAATGCAAAAATAGCTGTAAAAAACTTGAAGAAGGGGGGGGCCACTAAAATGTTTTGTAAAATTCAGCCGCGCCGACAGTGTCCATTAGCACGCCCCCTGCTACGCTCACCGCCCCTTTTTGTTCCAGAAACTCCTCCCCCTGGTCGTCACATTCAGAGCCTTCAGAAAGTGTTCAGACCCCTTGACTTTAACAGCATTTTGTTACATTACAGCATTATTCTAAAATGGATTTTTTTTCCCCTCATTAATCTACACACAATACCCCATAATTTTAGCAAATGTATTAAAAATAAAAAACTTTATCACATTTACATAAGTATTAAGACCTTGTTTAAGGACCTTTGGCAGCGATTACATCATTGAGTCGTCTTGGGTATGACGCTACAAGCTTGGCACACCTGTATTTAGGGAGTTTCTCCCATTCTTCTCTGCAGATCCTCTCAAGCTCTGTCAGGTTGGATGGGGAGCGTTGCTGCACAGCTACAGTATTTTCAGGTGTTTCCGTTCTTTGCCTCGATCCTGACTCGTCTCCCAGTCCCTGCCGCTGAAAAAACATCCCCATAGCATGATTCTGCCACCACCATGCTTCACCGTAGGGATGTTTCCAAGTTTCCTCCAGACGTGACGTTTGGCATTCAGGCCGAAGACTTCTATCTTGGTTTCATCAAACCAGAGAATCTTGTTTCTCATGGTCAGAGTCCTTTAGGTGCCTTTTGGCAAACTCCAAGCAGGCTGCCGTGCCTTTTACTGAGGAGTGGCTTCCGTCTGGCCACTGTATCATAAAGGCCTGATTGGTGGAGTGCTGCAGAGATGGTTGTCCTTTTAGAAGGTTCTCCCATCTCCACAGAGGAACTCTGGAGCTCTGTCAGAGTGACCTTCAGGTTCTTGGTCACCTCCCTGACCAAGGCCCTTCTCCCCCGATTGCTCAGTTTGTCCGGGCGGCCAGCTCTAGGAAGAGTCTTGGTGGTTCCAAACTTCTTCCATTTAAGAATGATGGAGGCCACTGTGTTCTTGGGGACCTTCAATGCTGCATAAATGTGTTGGTACCCTTCCCCAGATCTGTGCCTTGACACAATCCTGTCTCGGAGCTCTACGGCCAATTCCTTCGACCTCACGGCTTGGTTTTTGCTCTGACATGTACTGTCAACTGTGGGACCTTATATAGACAGGTGTGTGCCTTTCCAAATCATGTCCAATCAATTGAATTTACCACAGGTGGACTCCAATCAAGTTGTAGAAACATCTCAAGGATGATCAATGGAAATAGGAAGCACCTGAGCTCAATTTTGAGTCTCATAGCAAAGGGTCTGAATACTTATGTAAAAAAGTTATTTCTGTTTTTTATTTTTAAATGTGCAAAAATGTAAAAAAAAAAAACTAATTTCACTTTGTCATTATGGGGTATTGTGTGTAGATTGAAGAAGTTTTTATTTTATTTAATCCATTTTAGAATAAGGCTGTGTAACGTAACAAAATGTGCACAAATAAACGGGTCTGAATACCTTCCGAAGTCACTGTATGTTCATTCCTTCTCCCTGTTGTCCTCTCCCTCCCAGCTTTGCCCTAGAGCCTCTCCTGCCAAAGAAGTTGCACTGCAAGTCCCAGGACAAGCTGGAGCGCGACGAGTCGGAGAGGGAGAGGAAGGACAAGAAGAAAGAGAAGAGGAACAGTAAACACCAGGAGATCTTTGACAAGGAGCTGAAGACCACTGACATCCCCCTGCAGCCCGCCGAGGCAGTCATACTGTCAGAGACGGTGAGGAGGAACTATCCCTGGCTCTGCTCCTCCTCCTCCCTCTTCTCCTCTCCTCTCCTCTCCCCTCCTCTCTTCTCTTCTCTTCTCCTCCTCCTCCCTCATCTCCACTCCCCTCCTCTCTGCACCACATCCTCCCTCTCCTCCCTCTCCCTCCCTCCGTCCTCCTCCTCTCCTCCGTCCTCCCTCCCTCCTCTCCTTTCCTCTCCTCTCCTCTCTCTCTAATAATCATTAGGTTTGGTAGCAACATGATGTTAGGTGGCTTTCTTTCTCTCTCTCTCTCTCTCTCTCTCTCTCTCTCTCTCTCTCTTTCTTTCTTTCTTTCTCTCTCTCACACTCTCCTCTGTCTCTCTCTCTCTCTCTCTCTCCCTCCCTCCCTTCCTTCCTTCTTTCCTTCCCCCCTCCCTCTCTCCTCCCTCCCTCCCCCCCTCCCTCCTCACCTCACTCCCTCCCTCTCTCCTCACCACATAATTATATCCCTCGGCTCCTCCTCCCTCTTCTCTTCATTACAGCAGCAGAGCATCAAAGCCCTCTGCTCTGGCCCTTTGGGATGAAGCCACCAATCGGTAATTCAATTAAGAAAAGAATCAGAGTGTGGCCCCTAGATTCCCCTGGTGATAGATCATCCAGCTAGTCGTCTGGCCCCTAGATTCCCCTGGTGATAGATCAGTCATCTGGCCCCTAGATTCCCCTGGTGATAGATCAGTCATCTGGCCCCTAGATTCCCCTGGTGGTAGATCATCCAGCTAGTCGTCTGGCCCCTAGATTCCCCTGGTGATAGATCATCCAGCCAGTCGTCTGGCCCCTAGATTCCCCTGGTGATAGATCATCCAGCCAGTCGTCTGGCCCCTAGATTCCCCTGGTGATAGATCAGTCATCTGGCCCCTAGATTCCCCTGGTGATAGATCATCCAGCTAGTCGTCTGGCCCCTAGATTCCCCTGGTGATAGATCATCCAGCTAGTCGTCTGGCCCCTAGATTCCCCTGGTGATAGATCATCCAGCTAGTCGTCTGGCCCCTAGATTCCCCTGGTGATAGATCATCCAGCCAGTCGTCTGGCCCCTAGATTCCCCTGGTGATAGATCATCCAGCTAGTCGTCTGGCCCCTAGATTCCCCTGGTGATAGATCATCCAGCTAGTCGTCTGGCCCCTAGATTCCCCTGGTGATAGATCATCCAGCCAGTCGTCTGGCCCCTAGATTCCCCTGGTGATAGATCATCCAGCCAGTCGTCTGGCCCCTAGATTCCACTGGTGATAGATCATCCAGCCAGTCGTCTGGCACCTAGATTCCCCTGGTGATAGATCATCCAGCTAGTCATCTGGCCCCTAGATTCCCCTGGTGATAGATCATCCAGCCAGTCGTCTGGCCCCTAGATTCCCCTGGTGATAGATCATCCAGCCAGTCGTCTGGCACCTAGATTCCCCTGGTGATAGATCATCCAGCCAGTCGTCTGGCCCCTAGATTCCCCTGGTGATAGATCATCCAGCCAGTCGTCTGGCCCCTAGATTCCCCTGGTGATAGATCATCCAGCCAGTCGTCTGGCCCCTAGATTCCCCTGGTGAGAGATCAGTCGTTTGGCCCCTAATAGAGCTTCTTCCTTGGGGCCTGAGAAGAGAGGAGAGACTCTTTCATTCAACGTCATTGGCACAGGAACGAGGCTAACAGCTGTAAGCTGTATGACTGGATGTATTTCTACCAGAGGCGGGACGAGTAGATACTGTCTCCGTTTAAAACATCCACTCTAAGCAACACCCTGTTGTTGACTGACTGAGTTTTACAGCGGGGTTGATTGACAAATGAACTTGTGAATCAACAGCTGATTGTCTACAATATATAAATAAATGTGGAGCCCTTTAAAACTTCTTCACAATACAGATTGAAATGATGCCCTACCTTGTGAAACCAGTATTAAGGCACTAACCACAAATAAGATGCAGTAAGCTGACAGTAAACGTCAGTTTCAATCTATACCCTGCTTTAGAAATGCAAATAGCCTCTCTACATAGTTGCATGTTCAGAGAGAAATGCCATGAGCCAATCCCGACGAGGATGCGAAAGCAATTTTCACTGTAAATGGTATTTAATTGCTCTCTCCTTTGTTATTCTTCAGCTTAGACCCAGTTGGTCTTTCAGTGGACTACATTCACTTGGTTTTCTATTGAGATGTAGTTTAGATGGTTTTCTATTGAGATGTAGTTTAGATGGTTTTCTATTGAGATGTAGTTTAGATGGTTTTCTAGTGAGATGTAGTTTAGATGGTTTTCTATTGAGATGTAGTTTAGATGGTTTTCTATTGAGATGTAGTTTAGATGGTTTTCTAGTGAGATGTAGTTTAGATGGTTTTCTATTGATGTAGTTTAGATGGTTTTCTATTGAGATGTAGTTTAGATGGTTTTCTAGTGAGATGTAGTTTAGATGGTTTTCTATTGAAATGTAGTTTAGATGGTCTGACTTCTAATAAACAATAGGTTTGGTAGCAACATGAGGATGATAGGTGGCTTTCTTTCTCTCTCTCTCTCTCTCTCTCTTTATCTCTCTCTCTCTCTTTCTCTCCTCTCTCTTTTTCTCTCTCCTCTCTCTCTTTCTCTCTCCTTTCTCTTTCTCTCTCTCTCCTCTCTCTATTTCTCTCTCTCTTTCTCTCTCTCTCTCCTCTCTCTCTCCTCTCTCTATTTCTCTCTCTCTTTCTCTCTCTCTCTCTCTCTCTTGCTTTGTCTCTCCACTCTCTCTCTCTCTCTCTCTCTCTCTCTCTCTCTCTCTCTCTCTCTCTCTTTGTTTTCTTGCTTGCTTTTTTATGTATTGGTCTCTCTCCTTCCTTCCTTCCTTCCTTCTCTCCTGATTGATTGATTGCATCCTGATCTCTGATGGCTCTCTCCAGACGTCCTCAGATCAGCCTGCGGCCTCTGATGTATTTTTTGATCGTACGATTTGATTTGATTAGATTAGATTCCAACAGGATATGTGATACGTCTCGTCTCTCTCTCTGTGTGTGTTCAGATCAGCCCACTGAGGCCTCAGAGACCAAAGAGTCAGGTGTTGAACCTGTTGAGTGGAGACCGCCGTCTCTCTGTGTCCCCCGGACCCCCCCCCCCCCCGTCCTCCCCGGGCCCCCCCCATCACCCCCAGGAACAAACTGTCCTTCAGCCTGCTCACCGTCTCCAGTGAGTACACACATACATGGACACATATGCACACACACACACACACACACACACACACACACATACACACACTTGCCTTGCAGCTTCCGCCACCATGTTCTCTTACTCTGCTGGCTGAATGTTTCTTCCCTGGGCTCTCTAGGGTCGTCTCTGTCTTCCCTGGGCTCTCTAGGGTCGTCTCTGTCTTCCCTGGGCTCTCTAGGTTCTCTGTCTTCCCTGGGCTCTCTAGGTTCGTCTCTGTCTTCCCTGGGCTCTCTAGGGTCGTCTCTGTCTTCCCTGGGCTCTCTAGGGTCCTCTCTGTCTTCCCTGGGCTCTCTAGGGTCATCTCTGTCTTCCCTGGGCTCTCTAGGGTCGTCTCTGTCTTCCCTGGGCTCTCTAGGGTCGTCTCTGTCTTCCCTGGGCTCTCTAGGGTCGTCTCTGTCTTCCCTGGGCTCTCTAGGGGCGTCTCTGTCTTCCCTGTGATGTGCCATTGCATCACTGTGTCTTGCATCACTCCATCCCACAGAAACGACGCGGAGATAGATAGAGGGAGTGTATGGTGATAGATAGAGGGAGGGGGTGAAACTTGGTATAGACTGAAACTTGGTAAAGACTTAATCTTGGCATGACACAGAAGTCAAGGCCAAAAAACTCCTGGCAGATGAACTCAAACTGGACCCTAAACTCATGGAGATGGAGGAGCCCATAGGAATGGCACTTTCTTCCCAGATGTATGGCCCAGATCTATAATGATGAAACTGCTCAGGGTCAAAGACGAGGAGTTTCTCAGGATAGCCATGTGCCTGAAGGAACCATAAATCACCTGAAGGAACCCTAAATCACCTGAAGGAACCCTAAATCACCTGAATGAACCCTAAATCACTGAAGGAACCCTAAATCACCTAAAGGAAGCCTAAATCACCTGAAGGAAGCCTAAATCACCTGAAGGAACCCTAAATCACCTGAATGAACCCTAAATCACCTGAAGGAAGCCTAAATCACCTGAAGGAACCCTGAATCACCTGAAGGAACCCTAAATCACCTGAAGGAACCCTAAATCACCTGAAGGAACCCTAAATCACCTGAAGGAACCCTAAATCACCTGAAGGAACCCTGAATCACCTGAAGGAACCCTGAATCACCTGAAGGAACCCTAATCGCCTGAAGGAACCCTAAACGCCTGAAGGAACCCTAAATCACCTGAAGGAACCCTAAATCACCTGAAGGAACCCTGAATCACCTGAAGGAACCCTGAATCACCTGAAGGAACCCTGAATCACCTGAAGGAACCCTGAAGGAACCCTGAATAAAACTTACACCAATGTGTGGTTGTATTGGACATGCGAGGCAACACTTCTATGTGTCTGTTCCACTCTCTGGATGATTCCCACTGTGTATCTCTCTTAGTTAGGCAGGATATCAACCCTGATAACATGGTCTTTAACCCGTTAGATATTAATGAAACCAAGGATATCAACTCTCTGATAACATGGTCTTTAACCTGTTAGATATTAATGAAACCAACGATATCAACTCTGATAACATGGTCTTTAACCCGTTAGATATTAATGAAACCAACGATATCAACTCTGATAACATGGTCTTTAACCCGTTAGATATTAATGAAACCAAGGATATCAACTCTGATAACATGGTCTTTAACCCGTTAGATATTAATGAAACCAAGGATATCAACTCTGATAACATGGCCTTTAACCCGTTAGATATTAATGAAACCAACGATATCAACTCTGATAACATGGTCTTTAACCCGTTAGATATTAATGAAACCAACGATATCAACTCTGATAACATGGCCTTTAACCCGTTAGATATTAATGAAACCAACGATATCAACTCTGATAACATGGTCTTTAACCTGTTAGATATTAATGAAACCAAGGATATCAACTCTGATAACATGGTCTTTAACCTGTTAGATATTAATGAAACCAAGATATCAACTCTGATAACATGGCCTTTAACCCGTTAGATATTAATGAAACCAAGGATATCAACTCTGATAACATGGTCTTTAACCCGTTAGATATTAATGAAACCAACGATATCAACTCTGATAACATGGTCTTTAACCCGTTAGATATTAATGAAACCAAGGATATCAACTCTGATAACATGGCCTTTAACCCGTTAGATATTAA